>NC_049206.1:3924978-4017205 GCF_013347855.1 Anguilla anguilla
TTGTTTTAAACTGGCACCACGATGTGAAATCAGGCCTGAAAGCCGCTTTTGTGTAGCGGCACGCGGCTGACTTCACAGCGGAACTTCATCCATCTCTGTCGGACTCCGTCGTACGTCTGGTGCAAAAACCCGAGGCTTTTTTTTTTTTTTTTTTAAATGAACACTTAGCGGGGATTGTGGGAATTGTGGGATGCATTATAACGGAATGGCTCATCTTATTGACGAAGCTTAACGGTCCCTGGAGATTGTTTCCGTGTAATTGATCGTCACTGTCGTGTGCAAATGAGACGAAATTTCTTTTCTCTTTTCTGTCTCTATCTGCCTTCAGTGTGCTCATACCTTCAGAGTTCTGCTGACTCCAAAAAAAAAAATGTTTGTTGAAATCCATAACATTTCCGAGGAAATAGATTTGCGTTCATATTTTTCTTTTCGCTGGTTTTTTTAATGTTCTTTCTTTGAAAGGCATGCTTTCCTCATGGGAGTGGGCATGTCGGGGGAAGGATATTAAGGTGACACCAGTTGAGAACGAGCAAGAGTACCCCCCCACCCCCCACCCATCCCACCCAGGGACTAGATGCCGATTCGAATGAACAGTAATACTGATTATTAATTGTTCATTATTAAGATGAAATGGACTGAAAAGATATTTGGCCTACCGCCCTTTATTAGGCGCATGAACTGAAAAAACACAAAAAAACAGTTTAAATGAGAAATGAGGAAAAGACAAACATCTCCACAGCCCCTAGACAGACCAACCGCAAACAAATGCAATAAATAAAAAACCCTAACAGCAACCAGCAGCCATGTAGAAAAGGTCCCTTTAGGCCTGGGGGGCACAGCCTTTTATAAGACCCAATGATGAAGCAACGGGGGGGGGGGGGGGGGCAGCTGGACTAAATGCCACTGCCTGTGGCTGTGAGTGGGGCTGGTGCTGTCCATGGTCCTGCAGCTCTCCTGTGAGTGGGGCTGGTGCTGTCCATGGTCCTGCAGCTCTCCTATGAGTGGGGCTGGTGCTGTCCGTGGTGCTGCAGCTCTCCTGTGGTTTGGGTCGGTGCTGTTCGGGGCCTTGCTGCTCATCTGTGAGTGGGACTGGTGCTGTCCATGGTCCTGCATCTCTCCTGTGGTAAAAGGAAGAAAAAGCAGAGTACTGTGAAGTCCGAAAAACAGACAAAGACAAAAGCAAAAACAAAAAAACTTGTTTTTGTATCTGTCAGGGAAATCCAACTGGGTTTTTGTTCAAAGGAATGCCTCTGTCTTTGAGAGAACTGTATATTCAGTATGTGATTAAGAGATACAGAAAAAGAAACATTTTCCCCAAGGTCAGCTTAGTTATTTCGACACAGAATTTTAAACTAAGCTGAATAACTTTAGGCTCATGGAGCATTTAAATCACAACCTTTCATTGACCCCTTTTCATTTTAATGTTGTTATTTTTTTGTTGTGCCATCAGAAGAAAGTTCATCCGTGTCAGCTGGGATACAATAGGGATTATACAGCCTTTTTATAATGGAAAACTGAGAGGTTGACCAGACTGTAGCTCCACCAATTGCAGAATATGTTGGTAACAGCCATAGTCTGTGATTGGTGCCCATGGTGATTGGTACATACTCTCTCTCTCCCCCCCTCTCTTCCTCTGTCTCCCCCTCTCTCTCTCTCTGTCTCCCCCCTCTCTCTCTCTCTTCCTCTCTGTTTCTCTCTCTATCTGCCCCCTCTCTCTTTTTCCCTCCCCCTCTCTCTCGCCCTCCCTGCTCTCTCTCCCTCCCCCTCTCTCTCGCCCTCCCTGCTCTCTCTCCCTCCCCCTCTCTCTCGCCCTCCCTGCTCTCTCTCTCCCTCCCCCTCTCTCTCGCCCTCCCCGCTCTCTCTCTCCCTCCCCCTCTCTCTCGCCCTCCCTGCTCTCCCTCCCCCTCCCCCTCTCCCCCTCTCTCTCGCCCTCCCTGCTCTCCCTCCCCCTCCCCCTCTCCCCCTCTCTCTCGCCCTCCCTGCTCTCTCTCTCCCTCCCCCTCTCTCTCGCCCTCCCTGCTCTCCCTCCCCCTCCCCCTCTCCCCCTCTCTCTCGCCCTCCCTGCTCTCTCTCTCTCCCCCTGTCTCTCCTGCAGGCTCCGGTTCGGGGCAGCCCCAGGTGAGGGAGCACAGGGTGACCCGCCAGCCCACGCGGGAGCGGCTCGGGGGCGACGCCCTCCTGCTGTGCTCCCCGCCCCCCTCCCAGCAGCAGGACGGCCCCGTCCAGGACCCGCCCACCGTCAGGTGGACCAAGGCGTGGGGGCAGCGGGGGGGGCGACGACGGGGAAGCCCCGCAGGAGCAGTCCGTGCTGGTCGCCCGGGGCAACGTCCTGGAGGTGACCAAGGCCTTCATGGGGAGGGTGTCCCTGCCCGGTTACCACGGCAACCGCTACAACGCCACGCTGGCGCTGGTCGGCCTGCGCTCCAGCGACTCGGGCGTGTACCACTGCGAGGTAACCGTGGGCGACGAGGTGGAGCACAACACCGTCCCGCTGGAGGTCAAAGGTGATTACCCCCCCCCACCCCTCCACCCCCCCCACCCCCCCACCCCCCCTAGCACCCCCTGAAACCCCACCTTGTTTACACCACTGAATCGCGTCCTTTTGCTCTCCTGATTCCTGCCCCTGATTGCATCTCCTCCCATTGTGCTTAACTGTGGTAATCGGCCAAGATAATCTCCAATCTCTACAGCAGTCAATAATATCTTTTGACTTCCAAAAGGCAAAACGCTCTTTGTGTTCCTTATCTTCTCAGTCTGGTGCGATGTGATGGGCTGAGATTATTAAGGGCAGACTATGCAGGATTTTTATGCAGCGTGTGTGTGTGTGTGCGTGTGTATGTGTGTATGTGTGTGTGTGTGTGTGTGTGTGTGTGTGTGTGTGAATGTGCATGTGTGTGTACGTGTGTGTGTATGTATATATGCGTGTGTGTGTGTATGTCTGTGTGTGGGTGTGTGTGTGTGTGTGTGTGTGCATGTGTGTGGGCGTGTGTGTGTGTGAGTGTGCATGTGCGTGGGCGTGTGTGTGTGTGTGTGCGTGCTTGTGTTTGGGCATGTCTGTGTCTGTTTGTATGTTTGTCTTGTTTTGAGATCTCAGGCCGCACACAGTGCTCACAGAGTGGCGCTTCACAGACACAAACGTCCTCCTGATGTCACCCCAGCATCTGTTCAGTGGGCAGCTCACTGTATTTCCTGCTTAATTACAATCTTTCTCTTACCAAAAAGAGAAAAAAAGCCTCAAAATAATTAATGCTGATTTTAGGCTTTAGGCAGGCTTTTAAACACAGTTTCCCCGCTTTGTTCTGGATGTGATGGTTAGAGCTGCTCGTGACCTCTCGCTGGAGAGCTTGTGCACCATAACGAATAAAAAACATCATGCAGTCCAAGTGTACCGCTTGTATTCATAAGGCATTATACATAATATCTGTATGGGTGTTGGGAGTCCGGGGGCCCCTGGGGTGAACGCTGATATCCACTAGATACTGATTACTGATATCCGCTCGATATCAATTACTGATATCCGCTCGATATCAATTACTGATATCCGCTCGATACCGATTACTGATATCCGCTCGATACCGATTACTGATATCCGCTCTATACCGATTACTGATATCCACTTAATATTGATTACACCCTCTACGCACTCACCACATGATCAGCGGTATTGATCAGCCTCTTTATCGCTCACTTCTGATTAGGGTTCTGTTTTTCTTCCCCCATTTTTATATTTTTCTTTTTTCTTTTTTTTTTTGTTCATTCTTCAGCGATCCATCATTCAGACTGTGTCGCTCCAGTTGAGTCCCGGGGGGCATGGGGGGGGGGGGGCGGGTGAGAGACTGACAGCTTGTCACATCCTTTTGGGGGAAAAGAGTACGTGGGTGACGCGTCGCGCTGATTGATCGAATGTATGCAGTAACTCAGTTTGAGATTTCCTGTCAAGGTTTACGTCACGAAAGTATATCATCGGTGTCGTGCATAAACGCTGCATATCAGAAAAAGAAAAAGAAAAGGAATCCTCAGGAAATGAGACTGTTGAGTTATGACAGTCGGTGGACCCAGACGAGAACCTTCAATGTTTGTTAAAAAAATAAACAAAGTGGGGGGCAAAAATGATGATTGCACAAGGTTTGCATGCGGTGTCAACAACACACATTTTTACATTCCTCAAACCTTATAGACACTTATAGACATTTATAATGCATTGAGTACCTTAGCAAAACATACAGATTTATTTCTCCATATGAATGTGGCCCAAAACACATCTAAAAATATCAGATCCCGTGTGCTTTCTTCCTGTTCACACATTCATAATACATATCTGATCTGTGCCACAGGTGAGCGAAAAATCTGAGTTGGGCCACATTTCGGAAGTCACACGAGCCCCTGTAAACATAGCCCAATCACTCATCAGAAGGGCCGTTAGCATTGCACGTGTTCTGTCATCTGTTATGAAGCCCTGCATTCGCGAAGGAATGATTTATAAACATGTAACGACATGTTTAATCACGAACGTGTGTGGCGTTCCCACCTAGTGGCTGGAGTAACCTTTTCATTACAGAAGGGATGCTCTACTCTCTCTCTCTCTCTCTCCCTCTCTCTCTCTCTCTCACTCTCTCTCTCTCTCCCTCTCTCTCTCTCTCTCACTCTCTCTCTCTCTCTCACTCTTTCCCTCTCTTCTTTCTGTATTCTCCCGAAGGCCGTAGGACTCAGACGCTGTTGGATGAGAATCAGTGCGGTGGCCGCCCTTCTCTCTCTGGGTGCCAATTAGTGCCTTATTTGCCCATCAGACGGTGCGCCAGCCCTGATTGGTCAGAACTCTCGGGGGTGCAGATTATAACCACAGTGGTGGAAAGACAGAAGAAAGGAAGCTAATGAAAGAAAAAGATTTGAAACGGGTGTTTTTTTTTGTTTTTTTTTTTACTTTTCTTTGTTTGAAGCGATTTCAGCAGGATTTAGCCCCTGACTGCGCTGGGGGCGCAGTGCATTGTGGGACACGGTTTTCCGAGCCCGCGGTTGCCCAGCTTTGCTCAAATTGGCCCTTAACTGGGAGATTCTGCCCTGTTTGTCTGCACAGCCCTGTAGATCAAGAACAGGAATTTTCTTTTTCTCTTTTTTTTTTTCTTTCATTTTTGTGATGTTCTGTTCTTAAGGAGAGGGGTCTCTCTGCTTCCGGAGGTGACGGGTCTGATAATGAGGGGTGGGTTTGGGGGGAAGGGGGTGCAGTTTGACACTTCAAAAGCAGGCCTGTAATTACCCCTCTCTGCGTGGTCCCACCTGTGCCAAGGCAAGCTTTTGTGTCCTCATCCTCCACACTCATTTCCTGCCCCCCCCCCCCCCCCCCCGTGCCCCCCCCACACCTCCCCCTCTGAGCAGTACCGACCCTGAACACACACGTGCGTCACTCTGGATAAGTGACGTCTGTACGCTGCTGCAGCTTTAACATTTACAAAAAGAACTGAGCTTTTCTGAGTAACTAAGTCACCAACTAAGCACTTACTCACAGGCATATGTACACTCATTCATGCTCTCAGGGTGTCAGTGAGCTGTCAGCGTGTCTGTGAGTGATAGTATGTCTGTGAGCTCTCAGTATGTCAGTGAGCTCTCAGTGTGTGATAGTATGTCCGTGAGCTCTCATTGTGTCTGTGAGTGATGGTATGTCTGTGAGCTCTCATTGTGTCTGTGAGTGATAGTATGTCAGTGAGCTCTCAGTATGTCTGTGAGCTCTCAGTGTGTCTGTGAGTGATAGTATGTCCGTGAGCTCTCGTTGTGTCTGTGAGTGATGGTATGTCCGTGAGCTCTCATTGTGTCTGTGAGTGATAGTATGCCTGTGAGCTCTCATTGTGTCTGTGAGTGATAGTATGTCTGTGAGCTCTCATTGTGTCTGTGAGTCATAGTATGTCAGTGAGCTCTCAGTATGTCTGTGAGCTCTCAGTGTGTCTGTGAGTGATAGTATGTCTGTGAGCTCTCGTTGTGTCTGTGAGTGATGGTATGTCCGTGAGCTCTCATTGTGTCTGTGAGTGATAGTATGCCTGTGAGCTCTCATTGTGTCTGTGAGTGATAGTATGTCTGTGAGCTCTCAGTGTGTCTGGGAGTCATAGTATGTCAGTGAGCTCTCAGTATGTCTGTGAGCTCTCAGTGTGTCTGTGAGTGATGGTATGTCTGTGAGCTCTCAGTGTGTCTGTGAGCTCTTAGTATGTCCGTGAGCTCTCAGTATGTCTGTGAGCTCTCATTGTGTCCGTGAGCTCTCAGTATGTCTGTGAGCTCTCAGTGTGTCAGTGAGCTCTCAGTGTGTCTGTGAGCTCTCAGTGTGTCAGTGAGCTCTCAGTATGTCTGTGAGCTCTCAGTATGTCAGTGAGCTCTCAGTGTGTCTGTGAGTGATAGTATGTCTGTGAGCTCTCATTGTGTCTGTGAGCTCTCAGTGTGTCTGTGAGCTCTCAGTGTGTCTGTGAGCTCTCAGTGTGTCTGTGAGTGATAGTATGTCTGTGAGCTCTCATTGTGTCTGTGAGCTCTCAGTGTGTCTGTGAGCTCTCAGTGTGTCTGTGAGTGATAGTATGTCAGTGAGCTCTCAGTGTGTCTGTGAGTGATAGTATGTCTGTGAGCTCTCAGTGTGTCAGTGAGCTCTCAGTGTGTCTGTGAGTGATAGTATGTCTGTGAGCTCTCAGTGTGTCTGTGAGTGATAGTGTGTCTGTGAGTGATAGTGTGTCTGTGAGTGATAGTGTGTCTGTGAGTGATAGTATGTCTGTGAATGATAGTATGTCTGTGAGTGATAGTGTGTCTGTGAGTGATAGTATGTCTGTGAGCTCTCAGTGTGTCTGTGAGCTCTCAGTGTGTCTGTGAGTGATAGTGTGTCTGTGAGTGATAGTATGTCAGTGAGCTCTCAGTGTGTCTGTGAGTGATAGTGTGTCTGTGAGTGATAGTATGTCAGTGAGCTCTCAGTGTGTCTGTGAGCTGAGTTTGCGGTGCCCTCCTCTCCTCAGGGCTGGTGTTCCATTACCGCTCTCCGCGCGGCCGATACGCCCTGTCCTTCGCGGACGGCCAGCGCGCCTGCCTGCAGAACTCCGCCGTCATCGCCACGCCCGCCCAGCTGCTCGCCTCCTTCTACGACGGCTACGAGAACTGCGCCGCCGGCTGGCTCTCCGACCAGACCGTCAGGTGAGGAGCTCCGCTGGCACAGCCTCCCTGACCGGGAAACCAGCTTTTACCTTTCACCTGCCCACCTGCCCACCTGCCCACCTGCCCACCATTCACCTTCCACCTGCCCACCTGCCCATCTGTCACCATTCACCTTCCACCTGCCCACTTGCCCACCTGTCACCTTTCACCTTCCACCTGCCCACCTGCCCACCTGTCACCTTCCACCTGCCCACCTGCCCACCTGTCACCATTCACCTGCCCACCTGCCCACCTGTCACCTGTCACCTTCCACCTTCCACCTGCCCACCTGCCCACCTGCCACCTTTCACCTGTCACCTGTCACCTGCCCACCTGTCACCTGCCACCTTTCACCTTTCACCTGTCACCTGTCACCTGCCCACCTGCTCACCTGTCACCATTCACCTTCCACCTGCCCACCTGTCACCTTTGACCTGCCCACCTGCCCACCTGTCACCTTTCACCTTTCACCTGCCCACCTGTCACCTTTCACCTTTTACCTTTCACCTGCCCACCTGTCACCTTTCACCTTTCTGTATGTTATCAGCATGCCTGTATAGCAGACCTGGGTTACATGCATTTTTAAAGAACTTCAACTCTATAGCTGCTGGTAAACCTGGAAGCACTTCCTGAGAATTTCACATGGAACATTTCACCTACCTGTTCTTCCTGTTTCACCTCCTCCTGTTATACAGTACCTCCTCCTTCCCCTCTACCTGCACCTCCTGTTTCACCTCCTCCTTTCAATCTCCAGTTTCTCCTTCTCCACTCCCTTTTCTTAATAATTTTTCAGTCGTAATTATCTTCCAGTGGCGTGCTTCCTCATGAACGTTCATATGAGGCGTGTGACGCTCAGAGGAAAGGTGAAGTGGGCTCCAGTTAATTTTATTCCTGAATCTGTGCATTACTGAAATGTCAGACGAATAAAAATGTGGATTTCTGGGCTCGTCTGACCTGACAAGCTCAGAGCTCACAGTGCTGGAGAAAAGGGTAGAGGGATTAAATCTGTGCCCCCCCCCACCCCCCACCCCCGACTCTGTGCGCCTTTACCCCCCGCCTCTCCCACCCAATCCCCAAACCAACTCCGTCTTCAAAACTGTTGCCACGTCTTCTCCCTTTCCCTTTGTTAGGTATCCAGTCCAGTCACCGGGGCCTGGTTGCTATGGAGACGGGGACGACTCACCTGGCGTGAGGAGCTACGGTGGCAGGGACGCGGACGAGCTGTACGACGCGTACTGCTTCGCCGCGGAGATGACAGGTACGGCTCAGCCTCGATGACCTTCAAAGGCCATTAAAAAAACCATTAACCCTTTGAAGAGCTTTTTTTTTTTTTCTAAATTCCATGTCAGTGTTCTAGAACTCCACTGCTGTCAGTCACCAGTTGTGATTGTGACATCAGCATTAGAATGTTCTGTTAAGAGCATTCTAATCATGTATTTGTCAGAAGGTAAAGTGTTTACATGGAAACAGTGCTGAGGTCTCCCCCCACCTTTTTTCCACGTTTTAAAATACTACTGCGTAACTCTCCCTACATTTTCCTCTCTCCCTCCTTCTCTCTCGCTCTATCTCTCCCACTACCTTTTCCCACTCTCTCCTCTGTCCTTTTTTTCTCTCTCACACTGTCACACCTTATTGCTTTCTTTCTCTCCTCTGTCTTATTCTCTCTTCTCTCTCTCTCTCTCTCTCTTTCTATCTTTTTCTCTCTCTCTTTTCTCTGTCTGACTCTCTCTCTCTCTCCCAGGTGAGGTGTTTTTCTCCTCTGCCCAGCAGAGGTTGACCCTCTCCTCAGCCCGGTCCCGCTGCAGGTCCCTGGGGGCGGAGCTGGCCACAGCAGGGCAGCTCTTCCTGGCCTGGCAGGCGGGGCTTGACCGCTGTGCCCCCGGCTGGTTGGCCGACGGCAGTGTCCGTTACCCCATCAACCAGCCCCGCCCCGACTGCGGCGGAGACAAGCCCGGCGTTCGAACCCTGTACCGCAGCCCCAACGGCACCGGTTACCATGACACCTCCGCCCTCTTCGATGCGTACTGCCACACAGGTACGGCCCAGCACTGCAGACCTACACACACACACTCACACACACACACACACACACAGACACACACACACACACACACACACACACACACACACATACACACATACACACACACACACACACACACACACACAAACTCCTACGCACGCACACACACACACACACACACACTTCCTGGGAGGGTGGGAGGGAGGGAGGGAGAGAGAGAGATAGAGAGAGGGAGGGAGGGAGGGAGAGAGGGGGAGATAGAGAGACAGAGAGAGAGATAGAGAGAGAGAGAGAGAGAGAGAGAGAGAGAGCCTGGTGTGAACAGTTGAGGATGTTGTGCTCTCTGTGGCCTGTCGTTGGAGGCTCCCCTTGGTGAGCAGGGGGTGTCGGGTGCAGGCAGCTCGTCTGTGAGCCCAGCAGCGCTCTCTGGCAGAGGAGGGGCCTAATAGAGCCGTCCGCCGTCTGAGCCTCAGGAAGAGCAGCGATTAATCACTTCAGTCCGATAAGGACCGGCCTTCTTCCGTCCCGTCGCCCCCCCCCCCCCCTTATCCCGCCGGAGGGTTCGGGGGCGGGTTCATTAATAACAGATATCCTTCCCCGGCCCAAATTCGGCTCCGGGACATGAATGTTTAACACGGGCGCAAATCTATCTTCAGCCAGCATGCATTATTAAGAGCACTGTCTCTAATTAATGCATCGCTCCTGACTCTCACCAGCAACCCCAGTGTCCAAGACTGAAACCCCCCCCCCCCCAATCCACCCCGCGACCCCCCCCAATCCACCCCGCCCCCCCCACTTACCCATCCGAGCTCTTCTCATCCAGCACAGCAGGAATCCACCGCTACAACTACAGACAGGAAGTTGAGAAGTGCTGTATGAACCGAGCCTCTTGTCCCAGTGGACATGAATAATAACAATGGCGTGTACGTCGTAGGCGTAGATAATTGGTGAACATTTATTATTTAGAGCAAAAGCAAAAAACTCCTCAGAAAAAGCACCCGGGGAAAAACCGCCAGTCTCATCTGTACGCGACTCTAAGATGGCGGGAAAGTTGAAAGGTCATGACCCCAGCCAGCATCCAATCACATTCAGCCGCTCATCACCTCACACCGTTAAACCCAAGCGTAGCTCCACACTAACAATAGGTTAAATTGTTGTTTTTGACGGACAGTGGCAACCCCCTGGTGGTGGAGGGAGGTACTTCTGGAAGCAGCCCATCTGTGGTCATGTCCAAATCAATGCGCACGCCTACTATTGAGCGTACACGTTGAGTGCACTGGATGAGAAAGCTGTTAAATAGGAGAAGTTTTCTCTGAAGGTAGTGTACTTAAAATCCCAGGACTCTAAGCTTATTTTTGGGGTTTCGCTGAATATATTCGGGAGCATAGTTTTCAGGAGGTAAACGACCCATTGATGTTTTCCTCCAGCAACAACAACAACCACACGTGTGCATGCCTGCAAGGGCAGAACACCTTGCGACTCTTCCACAGTCCGGTTGGATACTAGCAAGGAGGATGATTTTTTTTTGCATGTTGTCCATCGGGTACTAATCAATAGATACTAAACAGTATGCAGTATGCCAGTGGTCTCCAACCCTGGTCCTGGAGAGCTACAGGGTCTGCTGGTTTTCATAGTGACTCTGCACTTCATGAATCAATTAGAGAATTTGATTACACAGTTAACTCAACTCACCTGGTTTCTTGGGTATCACTTGGGTGCTGATTTTAAGGTGAAAGCAAAAACCAGCAGACCCTGTAGCTCCCCAGGACCAGGGTTGGAGACCACTGCAGTATGCTTAGTGGACAGCACGTACTTTGGAGACAGCGTAGTTAGGAGGCTGATTCAGTCACAGCCAAGGTTTTATGACTGGCATCATCAGAACGTTGAATTCCCGTCATATGCGCGGCGTCTTCCTGTCGTACATTTTGTTTTTTATGTGGATGGAAGCCGGTCCAGTGAGCGGAAGTGAGATTTATGTGTGCAGCTGTTAGTCGAGTGTCATAATTAGCCATTTCATTCCAGTGGAGCTCACAGGGAAGGGGGACAGAGAGACAGAGAGAGATTTAACCAGGCAGAGAGTCAGAGCTGTTTTTGGGGTGAGCGCGGATACTGAAAACTGCCTAAGATCAGCCAGGGCCCGACGTGTACCTGTGCGTGCACTGATTTCATGAGTACCTCAGGTGGCCTTTTCTGCAGCCCGAAATGGGCAGTGACCCGAGAGTCGCCGGTTCGAGCTGCAGTAGGGCGTTTGTTCGCGTCCCGCCCACAGAACCTTGCCCTGAACTTGGAGCATCGATTTTTTTAAGCCAGTGCTGTTATTTCTATTTCATTTCCCCACACACTCTGTTTCTTAAAAATACAGCGGAACTGTATTCTATAATTCCCGGTTATAGAATTTTATCGGCCAGTTCCCTGCTGGTAGGTTTTTAAAAAAAAAATTTAAAAATGAAAAATCCAGTTTTTCTGCTACGCTGGAGGAGGCTGATGAATGAAAGCTTGTCACTTGGCCGTTTTTTTTTGTTTTTTTTTTCCGAAGACAGGAGTTTTACTATCAAAAATAGATTTTCGGGTGAATATCCCCCTTCTTTTTTAAAAATAAAGCACCGTTGAAAATCTGTTTGTCCTCCTCTGTGCTCACCGAACGCAGAAACTGTGTTCATTGCAGAAAGGACTCAGCCTGCGGCTGGATTTAACGCCACCTACGCCGCCGTCTCCAAACCAAGCGAACTGAAAATATTGGATTTATATCCCTGCGAAATTTATTCCTACAGAGAGTCCTCTGATTCTCTTCAGTTCTTCGGCCGCGGAAGAAAGCGAAGAAATTGAAATTGAAAAGGACGATGATGAATAATAACAGCGCCGCCAAAGAGCTTCGTTCTTTATGTACAGTCGGACGAGATATCGGGTAACCACGGAAACGTAAATAGAGAAACAAACACACAACATGAGCCGCTGCCAGAGTGGAACGGAATGCTAATGACTCACACGGTCTTTCGGACGATCTGTGTTCTGATTGGCTGAGAGAATAACGGCCGCTTTCTCGGCACCTCCCGGTTGCGCCGTTCGCAGTTTTCCCTCCGAAATCTGAGGAGGTGAAACGAGCGAAAGGAGGTGACTGAACACTGAGGGATCCTTTCCAAACGAACGAGTCATCTGTTACTCACTCTGTTTTTTTTTTTTTTGAATGAGTCAGTGAACATGGAAGTGTAAATGAAGTGATTAAATGTTGAGGTGATGTAAACATAAACAAGTGTTATTACTGCGAGAGGAGCAGACTGAAGGTAATGACTGAGCCTGGCAGTGCTAAGGCTGTTTGGTGTGAGAGCAGGATAGCAGTTTGCTTGTGAGCTGTCCCTGCTGGTTCTCCCTAATCTAATGGGCGTGTGCTTTTTGTCCCTCTGCAGACTCCGTCGCCGGGCTGGCTGATTGGCGGACGGGGACCCCGAGTCTCGCCGCTCGTAGACCGGCGGTGTTCTCGGGGGCCGGGGGCCCGTCGGCCCTGACGGGGGCCCCAGGCGGCTGGGTCATGGGGAACGGCGGTCTGCCGCTCGGTGTCGCCGCCCTGGGGGACCCGCCCGGAGGTGCGCCGCCCGCTTTAGCGGCTGCCGTCGGTCACCGTAGCGATCCAGGGAGTGCACCGCCGGGGCCGGAGGCGGTGGGAGGGGCCAAAGTGGAGGTCCCGCCCACCTCCCCAACAGACAAGCTGGAGATCCAATCGGGATTGAGCAGGGATCTGGAAGAGGAGGAGCCAGGTCGGGCCTGGAGAGATGTGATTGGCGGGTTGGACGGTCAGCAGGACCCCTCCCCCACCACGGAACGACCAACCGCCGAACCAGCCTCTGACCCGCCCGTGACTGTGACCGCGGGGTCCTCAGCTTCGCCAGAGGCCGAAGGAGAGCTGCCACCCGCTCATCGCCGTGGCGACAGCGCGGAACCGCGAGCCGGCTCGGGCAGGAGCGACACCGGCCCGGGACAGCCCGTCTCAGAGGAGCAGGACCGCCGGAACCCCAAAACGTCCGCTGGGGGCACTCCGCCCCCCAGCCACGTGACCGTCCCTCCAGACCCCAGGCTCTCCTCTGAGGCTCCGCCCCCCGTGGACACCCTGGCCCCCTCTGAGGTTTCGGACACGCCCCCCTCCACCCATCCAGCCACGGCCCAGCTCCCCGTCTCAGGTGCAGAAGACACGCCCCCCACAGCCACAGACACGCCCCCCCAAGCCCCAGGAGAGGACCGCCCCACCGGCACTGAGAACAGCTCCCTAAGCCCCGCCCCAGGTAGGTCTCTGATTGGTCCGTGTTCTCGTGATTGACTTTCTCATGAGACCCCTGGGCTTATTGACTGGGCAGAACATTTAACAGGAAGCTCACTCTGATTGGTTTGCAACACTCCGTTGGAGTGCAGTGGGTGTGTCTCTGGGGAGGAATCACTAGTTCTGCTAGGTGTTGTGGTATCGGTTCTGTCCCATTTGCATTTTAAAACATTCACATAAAGGTTAAATCCATCTATCCATCCAGCCATTATCTATACACGCTTGCTCCTGGACAGGGTCACGGGAGGTACTGGAGCCTATCCCAGAATGCACTGGGTGAGAGGCAGGGTTCGCCCGGTCCCTGGGTTAAATATCTGTTTGAAGTGGTTCATTCCTGCAGATACTGGTAAATACTTTAACACACTACTGCTGTTACTATTCAGCCAAGATCATACAGTCTGTATGAAGACATTTCGATAAAAAATCAACACTTTTTTTTTGGAACTGCCAGTAATCTTCAGGATTTTTTTTACTCTGCAAGTCTTTCTATTGCAGTATCTGACCCAGGTCTGACTCTCATTTCAACTCGATTCTCTTTTCACCCACGTCCTCCTCCTCCTCCGCTCTGCTTTCTCCTCCTGTCCTCTTCCCCCTCCTCCTCCTCCTCCTCCTCCTCACAAGCCTTGTTTTGATCTGAACGGGTGTACTGTCTCTTTAAATAAGCCTGGCCTTGGATCATGAAAAATCCCCGCTGCTGTGTTGCACAGGCAGCTCTCTTTCTCTCTCTCCCTGCCCCCATCTCTCTCCCTCTCTCTCCTTCTCTCTCCCTCTATCTCTCTCTCTCCCTCCCCCCATCTCTCTCTCTCTCTCTCCTTCTCTCTCCCTCTATCTCTCTCTCTCTCTCCCTCTCTGTCTCTCTCTCCCTCCCTCCCCCCCTATCTCTCTCCCTCCCCCCATCTCTCTCCCTCTCTCTCTCTCCCTCCCTCTATCTCTCTCTATCTCCCTCCCTCCCTCCCTCCCTCCCTCTCTCTCTCCCTCCCCCCATCTCTCTCTCTCTCTCTCCCTCTCTCTCTCTCTCCCCCCCCTCTCCCTCCCCCCCATCTCTCTCTCTCTCTCTCCATGGAAACAGAAGAGCCTGAGGCATTGAGGAGCCGATGCCGGTTCATGAGGGCCACAGTCCACAGTAGCCCTTAACACAAACTGAACACAATGTCCTGCAAACAGCGAATGCAAAGAACACACTGGCACGAGTAGGTACAGGAGCGGGGTGGAGAGTGCAGCACATTACATTACATTACATTACAGGCATTTAGCGGACGCTCTTATCCAGAGCAACTTGCACAACTTTTTTTTTTCTTTTATTTTTTAACGTAGCATCTACACTGCATCCATTTTATACAGCTGGATATTTACTGAAGCAACGCAGGTTAGGTACTTTGCTCGAGGGTACAACGGCAGTTGCCCCACCCAGGAATCGAACCTGTGACCTTTTGGTTACAGAGAAGGTCCTTACCCGCTATGCTACGCTGCTGTTGGTTACAAAAAAAGGTCCTTACCAGCTAGGCTACGCTGCCGCAGGTAGCGAACGGGTTTGAGGATGTAGTTTGAGGATTTCTTTGTTTTTATTTTGTATTTTTTTGTAAAGCACCCTGGGATGTACGCATGAAGAGCGCTATATAAGAGCTCATTGTATTGTATTGTATTGTATTGTATTGTATTGCGTGTGGCCTCAGAAGCAGCTGAAGTGCAGCTGATAGGGCTGTGATAGCGCTGCAGTCGGTCGTGAGCCCGATGACTCCTCTGCTCTTCGTCTTCGGCCTTCACGTCGCGTTTTTGTGAGTCGGTCTGTTATGTGCAGTTTATCCCTCAGATTATTATTATTATTTTTTTTTTTCTGGCAGGAAGTGCGAGCGGCGTCAGGTTCCGCGGGAGCCGTTTCCTGGGAGACGCGCGTCCGTTTCCATGGCTGCGGCCTCGCTTGCGTCGCGTACCTTTTTTTTTTTTTTTAGCTGGGATTCTGGGAAACCTGTCCGGGTCGCCGCCCGTGGAACCGGCAGGTTTTCCCCGAGCGAGCGGGTTGGTGGCGCACGCTTCCGCGTACCCTCCAAAACCAGCGGGGGGCGGTCGACGGGGTTAACGTGCTCTTGATGGGCGGCCATTTCCGATTCCAGGGAGGTGGATTAATGCCTGTCCTGCGACAGCCTGGCTCAGTTACTGAGATACTGAGTGTATACGTGTTTTTATTATACATAAAATATATAAAATATATCAATTCACCCCGATTTCTTTTTCCTCATATGGAATTTCCACTGATGTTTGACCTCAGTGTGACCTACGTGTGACCTCTGCATGACCTTATCTTGCAAGTCCGCTCCTGGTGCAGCCAGCAGCTCATGCTGCGTCTTAAGGACTGTGTCCTTCAGTCCCGCGAATCTGAGCTTCAGTGTGCTGTGCTCCACAGCAGCCCAGGTCTGTTCTGCTTCTGCACCGACAGTAGAGATCCGCGCTCTTCCCCTTTCCTTCAAATTTTTCGTTTTTTTTCATGGCTTTTAACAAAACAAAAAAAAATCATTATTTATGTAGCAGGAAATGAGCAGAAATTGATAGCCGGGCTTCTCAAAACATAGACAAAACCCCGGTATCTTAGGAACAGAGTCGGTTTTTTTTGCTTAGTTTTTCCTCTCAGTTAGGCCTACAGTATCTGTGACAGCACAGAGTGGCAGGGAGATGCGCATCTACTGCTTGAGCAGATAATACGCCAGCATGTGCATTCAGATGTGAGAGAGAGATGCTGGAGAAACAGGGAGCAGGTGAAAATAAAGGTGAGTGTATAAAAGACAGAAAATAAGCGTGGAGAAAGGATAATGGAAATGGGGGGGGGGATGTTACGGTGGTGGGGGGGTTGTTCACCATCTTAATAAAGCCCATTGCTGGGCTCCACTGTTTTGTGAATTTGAGAATTCTCTGAGAGTGGGTGTGTGTGCGTGCGTGCGAGTGTGTGTGCATGTGTGTGTGTGTGTGTGTGTGCCAGTGTGTGTGCATGTGTGTGTGTGTGTGCGTGCGAGTGTGTGTGCATGTGTGTGTGTGTGCGTGCGTGTGCGTGCGTGCGTGCGTGCGCGTGTGTGCATGTGTGTGTGCATGTGTGTGTGTGCGCGTGCGAGTGTGTGTGCAACCTAGCTAACTTTCAGTCTGAAGGACGGAATTTCACTCCCCTTTTATCACAGATCACTCTTTCCCCAGATTATGTTTTTAAACTCAACACGACTGTCTAATACACAGTTACATCAGGCCACCAAAGGTCTTCGGTTCTCTCTGGTCTCAATCTGCCAGCAGAAGGTCAGGTCAGCTGGTGCTCTATTAAAAGTACTCAGTACTGCAGTGTCCGGTGGTATTCATAGATTTTTCATCCCCAGAAATTCCCATAATCCACCTCCCCCGAAACACCAACCCTAGGCGTGACTGTACAGCGTAGCGTGATGCCTGGGCCTTGACTTCTCACGTTGGGAATGGAAAGTGTTTTTGCGCTGAACCCCCCCCCCCACCCCACCCCCCTTCAGGTGTGTCGGTCGGTGGGGCTGCATGCACTACCCGAGGTCATTAGCATGGGCAGGTGCACATGAAACAGGTGGAGCGGCGTTTAGACTGAAACGTCTCCCCCTGCTGACTCTCAGAAACGCCTTTTTGAACTCTGGGATATATATATATATACGCATGGAGTAACGTGCTGGGGTTTGGAGAGGCTCTGGCAACCTTGAAGAATGGAATCCTCAAAGACCAACCCCCTCCCAGCAAGGGCTTTGATTTCGATGGCGGGCGAGGGGCAGATGTAAAACGAGTTCAGTGTCTTTACTTTTCAATTTATAAAAGCTGAAAATTGGCGAAATGCATAATTGCTATGCAGAGAGGCTTTTAAAATTAGAATTTTTTTTCTTTTAATATTTTTGACACAAACGCTGCTTTTGCCACTGGTTTAGATTTGTTATTTGTTATTTTCGCATTTCTGCATTCGGCAGAGCAGCTTGTGTTTCGTTCTTTGCTCACAGTCTCTTTATACAGCTGGATATTTGCTGAAGTAATTCGGGTTAAGTAGTTTGCTCGAGGGCACAGCGATATCGTCAACAATGTTGCAAATATTTACTTTGAGGATGGAAAGCGATTTAATAATGCAACAGGCAACCAATTAGAATACATATTAAGTTATACACAATGAATACGTTCGAAAATTGTGAATCCGTCATTCTCCAGGTTATTCTGCAATGTGTCAAGTTCTTATGTCCTTAAGTGGGAAGCAGGAACAGAATAGCGTGTCTGTACATGTTGGTGCATGCGTCTGTTGCGTGTACAAGTCATTGTGTGTGTGTGTGTGTGTGTGAGTGGGTTTGTGTGAGTAGGTCTCTGTGTGTGTGTGTGTGTGTGTGTGTGTGTGAGTAGGTCTGTGTGTGTGTGTGTGTGTGTGTGGGTTTGTGTGAGTAGGTCTGTGTGTGTGTGAGTGGGTTTGTGTGAGTAGGTGTGTGTGTGTGCGTGTGTGTGTGTGTGTGTGTGAGTAGGTCTGTGTGTGTGTGTGTGTGTGTGTGAGTGGGTTTGTATGAGTAGGTCTGTGTGTGTGTGTGTGTGAGTGGGTTTGTGTGAGTAGGTCTGTGTGTGTGTGTGTGTGAGTGGGTTTGTGTGAGTAGGTCTGTGTGTGTGTGTGTGTGAGTGGGTTTGTGTGAGTAGGTGTGTGTGTGTGTGTGTGTGTGTGAGTGGATTTGTGTGAGTAGGTCTGTGTGTGTGTGTGTGTGTGTGTGAGTAGGTCTGTGTGTGTGTGTGTGTGTGTGTGTGAGTGGGTCTGTGTGTGTGTGAGTGGGTTTGTGTGAGTAGGTCTGTGTGTGTGTGTGTGTGTGTGTGAGTGGGTCTGTGTGTGTGTGTGTGGGTGTGTGTGTGTGTGTGTGTGTGTGTGTGTGTGTGTGTGTGAGTGGGTTTGTGTGAGTAGGTCTGTGTGTGTGTGTGTGTGTGTGTGTGTGTGTGTGTGTGTGAGTAGGTCTGTGTGTGTGTGTGTGTGTGTGTGTGTGTGTGTGAGTAGGTCTGTGTGTGTGTGTGTGTGTGTGTGAGTAGGTCTGTGTGTGTGTGTGTGTGCAGTGTGCTCACACAGTTGTCATAAGCTTCGTTATGAGCTCGTTGGTAAAGTCGTTAATCCCAGTGTAGTGTTAAAGTTGCCATTTAACACCTTTTTTTTTTCCCCCGCGAGGTTGCCGTTGACGGTGGGTTTTACACCAGCGTCAGTAACTATGAGGCCGCTGTCTGTGGATCAGAGGATTAATGGGATGGAAACTGACTGCGCGAAACTGCAGCTAATTCACACAGCGGCAGGGCGATGGCTACAAGGACCCAGGGTTTTAAGGGTTGGGGGGATGGTGTGGGTGTGGGGGGGGCAGGGAGGATTGTAAAGTTTATGAATGACAAGATGTTGCCCAATTCCAGGGGAACTCCTGACGATCTCGCAATTCGAAGCTGTTTCGTTCGGTCAAAACAATTTCACGTATTTTAAATTAAAAATATTGCACTTGGCCTGGAAGTTTTGCTACGTAAACATACTGCAGATCCGATCGATCTGCAGCATCGATCTGCTGTGGGGGTGGCGGGGGGACCGGTGATCCATCAGTGCTACCAGTCCCTGGAAGTCAGTGGGTATGGCGCATTTGAGGGGGGGGGGGGGGCAGGGGATGTCGAGTAAGCAATCAAGCTGGAGTATTTATAAACGGCAAAAACCAGATTAAACATGAAATACGCAAACCGATGACCAGCCCAGCCCGTATTCTGGGGGAATGGTGTGTGTGCCCTGCGATGGACTGCCGGCCTATCCGAACGGAGTTCCTGCTTCAGTGCCCAATGCATGCTGGGATAGGCTCTAGAACCACCCTGCGACCCTGACCAGGAATAAGCGGGTACAGATAATGGATGGATGGATGGATGGATGGAGGGAGGGATGGATGGATGGATGGATGGATGGATGGAGGGATGGATGGATGGATGGATGGAGGGATGGATGGAAGGATGGATGGATGGATGGATGGAGGGATGGATGGAGGGATGGAGGGATGGAGGGATGGATGGAGGGATGGAGGGATGGATGGATGGATGGATGGATGTATTTTAGGGCTGGCTAAACTTAGCGGTATCCCCTCTCTGTTATAACGGACTGCTAAGCAGCCTGCCGGACAGCATCCGTCCAAGCCCAGCTTCTGGATGTGGGCGTGGTTTTGAGTGTTGGGTGACGGCTGCTGTGGTCACGCCCCCCTGTGGACATGCTGGAGACTGCATGCGTGGACCGCGGTGTGCTGGGCGGGAAACAGGGGGCAGTGTCGAGCTCCGAGAGAGAGAGAGGCATGATGATTAATGATCCTGATTCGAGCCAACCTCAGAAGTGTCTCCGCAAAGTCAAATAAAATGTAATAAATGTTTACCAGCACCAAAATATAACTGGGGGAAAGAAAAGTAAAGTTGGATGAAAGAGAAAGGGCGGAAGGGGGGGGGGGGGGGGCGTTTACGCAACACTTTTTTTCTTCTTTTCTTTCTTCTGTTTATTTATTTATTTATTTAAAAAGAAAGCAGAGAAACAATTATTTCAGAGCATGCACCCTAGCAGTGCTTTTGAGTGTAGTGTGTTTTTTATTTTTTTTTGTTTTGTTGTTTTTCCCGCCCCTAAGGGTTTCCGTGACAACAGGAGCAAATTTGTCCCGAGCCTTAGGGTGGCGCATGCAAATGAGGACATGGCTGCTTCGTTTTCGTTTTTTTGTTTTGTTCAGAAACGAATAATTTAAAAGATGAAACAAAATAACAGCCCTGCTTTTTGCAGGAGTCTCTCCCCTTGTTGCCCCTCAATTACCCCCCCCCCCCCTTCCCCCAAATAAAAAGCCTTTCTCTAGGTTGGGGGAGGGTGGGACATGCCGGTGTTTTTAGTGGTCACTGAAGGTACTGCAGGCATTATTCATTTCATTGGCAGAAAACGATAATGAAGTGTTAAAATAAGAAACGTGACTAAAATATTTAGCGTATCAGGAAGAAGGCTTGTGAGTAGGAAAAAAGCAAGAGAGGCAAAGAGAGAGAGAGAGTGTGTGGAAGAAGAGCGAGTGGGAAAGAGAAAGAGAGAGAGTGTGAGTGTGTGAAAGAGTGAGAGAGAGGAGCAGAGACGTGTGGAGTGGAGCCTCTTCTCCGTGTAGCTGAGTGTGATACTCCTGTAATCAGAGGAAGCAGCTGGAAGCCAGGGAGAGTCAGAGGGGGGGGGAAAAAACTGCCGGTACGTATATATCTCAGACCTGTCAAATTTAAAGAGTCATTTTAACTGGAGGAGGCTGTGTTAAAATGAAGCCCTGTCATTCGCTGAGCCTCGGCCCCTGGAGGAGGGCGTTCGTCCGGCCCGGCAGGAGGGCCCGAGCCTCTCCGGGGGGGGGGGGATTTAATGCGCTAATTAGCTACCTAGCACCCCCGCAGAGCCGCGAAATGTGGTTTATTAGCGTGCGGTTTGACTGTGGTCGGGTGGAGGGGGGGGGGACGCGTTGGTTGCCGGCTGAGCTTGGCGCTCGGCGAACGGTCTCCCTCACCTGCCGAGAGAGCGGCTGAACAAGCCCCGCCCACCCAAAGGTCAAAGGTCAAAGGTCGCAGGAGGGCGACACTGCGGATTCACGCGCGGGGCCTCTCGAAGAGGCGATGGAGTTTCTGGGCGGGGTTCAGGGCGGCCGGCTGGCTTTGCACGGTTGTCATGGCGCCAGAGACGGTGGGGTTTTGAGCGGTTGTCATGGCGCCAGAGACGGCGGGGTTTTGGCGGGGCCCCGCGCCCTCGCCCTCGCCCAGCAGCGGTGGGAGGGGTGTTTTCGTTTCGGAATGAAAGGATTCGTTCTTTTTCTTCGCTGCGTCTCGTTCCCCCGACGCTTCCCCACGTCGCCTCTCCCCGACGCGTCCCCACGTCGCCTCTCCGTCCTCACGCGCAGGTCTCAGGTGCGTCGGGGGCGAGACACACAAACTGCTTATCAGCCCCGACTCCACCTCTGATCCCCGCCTCTGTGACCCCATTACAGGGACCAGTGGGTCCCAGAACAACCGAGACAAGGGCTGGGGATTGTGTGTGTGTGAGTGTGAGTGTGAGTATCTGTGTGTGTGTCTGTGTGTGTGTGTGTGTATCTGTGTGTGTGTGTGTGTGTGTATCTGTGTGTGAGTGAGTGTGTGTGTGTGTGTGTGTGTGTATGAGAGTGTGAGTGTGTGTGTGTGTGTGTGTGTGTGTATCTGTGTGTATCTGTGTGTGTGAGTGTGTGTGTGTGTGTGTATCTGCGTGAGTGTGTGAGTGTGTGTGTGTCTTTGACATTTCCCTCTCTGCGTGATGCTGGCTCGCAGGTGGCCGGGGGAGCATCGTCTCGCTCGTGTCTAATGAAGCCTTCAGTGCTTCTGTGCGCTCGGCCCTCCTGCCGCCCTCTCCTGCCGCTGCCGAATCTGGCCCCGCCGCCCCGCTGCGCCTGGCCTTGGGGAGCGCGCGTGAGCGCCGGAGAGAGGGGGGAACATTCAGACAGATTCATTGCCCGTTTTCGCTGCGGAGAGAAAGAGGCTTTTGGCCGCGCGGCGTTCTTGGGAAAGCGTGCGCTCAGCGTCGTAGAACGCAGGAATGTTTCGCTCCGATTTGGAACCGGCGGCCCAGGGCGCTCTCAAGTGGCCGCGGCATCCTAGCAACACTGGCCGTCGGACTGATGACATCACAGTGGTTCCCATTGTGACAGTACCTGTTGCCATGGAAAGAGCGTCAAGTTTAGAAGGGGGCTCTTCAGGCCGGGGGCTTCCAGGGCCTTCTGGAATTGATTTTAATGCCTGCTTCCAGCCTGCAGGGTCAAGAGCCTTTCAGGCACCATGGAGAAAATATTCATTTTCTTTTGCTAATGTCTGGGCTGAGCAGGCAAAAAAAAACACCTTGCTGCTTTGTCTGTGGCCTTCTCCATTACCCGAGTAGATTGTGGATTGTAAAACCGTGACTCGGCTCTCCTGTAGTACTGTGTGGCCTGTAGGGTGTAAAATAGGCGCTCCTAGCGAGGCTCTTGCATCTGGGCTGTTCCAGGCGTGCCTGTAAGGGAGAGCATTGCAGGAAGTCACAAAGCGCAGCCGATGACGCCACATTCGAGCGACCAAGAAAAATTGGGAAAAGTTGCTGGAGGACTAAGAGGAATTTTAAGAAAGCCGTCATTGAAATGATTTCACAGTGCCAGTGCGACCTAACGAGGTGCCAGGCGGTGAGCTACGGCACAACTGACCTGATATGCCGATGAATTCCAAAGCAGAGGCCAGCCTTGGAATATATTTGTGTGAAATTAAGTGATAAGCTGTTCGGGTGGGGAAATGAAAGTTAATTACTTATTTATTTTTTAGATAAGCAACGGTGCTCTGCTTTTGCAAAAAAAAGGTTTAAGCTTTCTTTTCTTACAAACCAGATACAGTTAAATTGTAAAATAATGAAACAGAAAAAATAATTTAAAATGTGCAGTTCTTGCCTCAATATCACAGTAAGTGTGTGCCCGATGAGACCATAAACAACAACTGTTTCTTTATGCCTTTGAAATATCAAAGGAAGGGGTTGTTTTGAAATTAATTTATATTTATGGCATTTGGTATACACTGGTATACCTGAATGTGTCACCTAAATGGGATATCTGAATATGAATTATGAGAGTAAAGATTCATTTCCCCCAACTCCTGATTTTTTCACTCCTGATTGCAATTTTAGCCCCTCCCCTTTGCTCCAAAGAGGGGAGGGGCTTCCACTTAGCCTCTAGCAGCCAGCCAATCCCCTCTTTCCCTCAGGACTGCACAGCCAATACATTTGGGGGAGGACAACACGGGGTTCTTCTGTTCTGCAACCCCACAATTTCGCTCTGCAGAATTAATATCCTCAACAACTCGTATACCTTTTTTTGTTCCCAATTCACTCCTATTTCTATATGTGGGTGTGTACATAAACCATTCCGTGTTCAGTGTTTTTGCTCAAAAGGCGCAATGGCAGTGCCCCACTCTCGATTTGAACCCCGCAACCTCTCAGTCAAGCAGCCCAGTCGTGCTACACCGCCGGCCGGGGCGGTCGACCGTTGTTGTGCTGTGAGGCGGGAGTTGCCCTAGCAACCGGAGCCTTCCCTTGCCTCCTTCGGCGGCTCAGTTAGCGGCCGCTGGGGTGCGGGCGGGCGAGCGAGCGAGCGAGGCGTGTCCCGCCGACGCCACAGCCGCCGTTTCTCGAGCCGCCGGAGGGCTCAACACCAACCGATCAGTCATCGAGGTGCTAATTAAAAGTCAAACAGGACCCGCAGGATAAAGCCGTTTAGCGAAATATTAAGCGCCGCGCAGACGTTAGCCTCAGTTAGCCTCAGTTAGCCTGTTATTTCATCCTAGCGGTTTCTAAAAACCACTTCCGAGCATTTCTTTCATACTGAAAGTGTTACGTTTTGGTAATTCGTTCCTTTGTTGTCTCTGCTGTTGTTTTTGTTGTTTTGACTGTTTTCATGCTAAAAGGCTGGTGTGTGTGTGTGGGTTTTTTTTTTTCTTTTTGTGATCCTCATTAATTGTCGAATGTGCGACTCTCCAGTCTGCTGCAGTGCAGCAAGGACGACTTTAATTAACACTGAAGGCAGGAGGAATTAAATGTGTGATCTTAAGCCGCCGACGAGGATTATCCTTATTTAACTATGAGAGCGGCAGGGGGGGGCGGCAAGGGGGATGGGGGGCACGCTATTTGCTCTTGTTCTTCTCCTTCTTACTTTTTTCCTTGTTAACTTCAGGCCTGGTGCTGCAGGAAACTTTTTTAAATTTTTTTATTTTATTTTTTATTAACAGTGCTGGCTTATTTAGGATTCGTGTTTTTGGACGGCGTGACGGAGAAAAGTCCTCGTCATCAAAGGGGCGATTTCCTGCCAGTGTGGCGCTGCCCTTGCCCACAGAGCTGGCCCTCCTGGGGGAGAGTTTTTGCAGTGGTCTCATTTCTGGGGAAAAGCAAGGGGTTTGAAAACCTTGAAAAAATGCACACGTTTGTGAATTAGTGCCCGGAGAACAAGGATTCACGAACTGGATAATGGGTGAAGCTACCATGTGTCGTCAATTACGTGCTTGTTTGGACCAATCAATGGGCTGTTTACTGGGGGGGAAAATCATTTTGATTGGTTCAGACCAGTGAATCGTTGCTCCACCCATTATTTGGTTCACAAAGTCTCTCTTCTCTTAGTAATGTCATTTTCTAAACCTCATGAGGTTGCATTTGTGTGTGTGTGTGCGTGTGTGTGTGAGAGAGAGAGTGTGTGTGTGCGTGTGTGTATGTATGTACACACACACTCACACACACACATACAAACAATTACACACACATGCACACACACACACACGCAATCACACACATGCACACACACACATGCACACACACGCACACACACACACGCAATCACACACATGCACACACACACGCACACACACACACGCACACACACATGCAATCACACACACGCACACACACACGCAATCACACACACGCACACACACACACACACACACACATGCAATCACACACACGCACACACACACGCAATTACACACACGCACACACACACAATGACACACACACACGCACGCACACACACACACACACACACACACACACACACACACACGCACGCGCTCTGTACTCTTTAGCATATGGGGATTACAGCGCACGGCTGATGCATATTTAAAGAGCCAGAGTCACACAGGGACTGAATGCCTTTTCAGAGGAGGGCCTCCTGATCCACTCTGACAGATAAACGAAAGCAGGGATAGTGATGCCTTTCTCTCAGTGCCTTCAGCAGAGCCAGGCTTCCTTCAGCTTCATCATTATCTACGCACTCCCTCCCCCCCCACCCCCCCTTCCCCCCGTCCCCCCAGATAAAATATAGAACCTTCTGCTTCTGAGGCACTGAACACACCTTCAAGCTGAACATTAACACAGAGTTACTGAACACGTTGAAGCTTGAAGCTCAACAGTAACACAGTTACTGAACACAAACTGAAGCTCAACAGTGATACATATTTACTGAACACACACACACACAAGCGTCTGTTCTCTTCTCTTCACACACTGAAGGCCAACACCCACGCAGAGTTTATCTGGGTCTAACCATGCTTTTAGCAGCTGGCTGAAACCCTGATAAGTGTGTGTGTGTGTGTGTGTGTGTGGGTGGGGGGGGGGTGAGTTTGTTTAATTAATTGACGCATTAATTAGGGGCCCAGCGATGCTACCACATATTGACGTGTTAATATGAGCTGTTAATAGAGAGTCACTGAACGTGAACGGCGACAGTCGCAAAAATGGGGCTTTTGTCTGCTACACAAGCCGGCTCTCTCTCTCTCTTTCCATCCATCTTTCTTTCTTTTTTTATCTCCCTCCCTCCCTCGCTCTCTCTGTTGCAATCCATAAAGCATCCTTCTTTGTAAAGATGGGGCTATTCACGTTTTTTTTTTTTTTTTGCAACAGCAATTACAGACTAGACAAACGGCAGCAGCGAATTCAAGCCCCTTGGAAGAGTGTAATTTATCCTTCAAATGTTAAATGGTAATAAAGTGATGTCACATGTAGCAGTGAATTAAAACCCTCTCTCTCTCTCTCCATCTCTCTGTCTCTCCATCTCCCTTTCTCTCTAAAACTGCCTTCATTTCAATCCGTCTATCTCACTCACTCAATCAATGTCAGTTCCCCCCCCCCCCCCCCCTTCCCCCCTCAAATGAAAAGGAACCGTGTTGGGACAGTAAATTGAGTTGTGTTGCAACAGTAAACAATTGGCCGCTGTAAACAAGTTTTTAAAAAGAAAAAGAAAAGATGATACAAAAAATTAATCAAACCAGTGGAGCTACCATCTGCACCCTCCTACTTTCCGTAAGTTTCCTTTTTAAAAATCTGAAAGTTGAAATGTTGAATTCCCACTTTCCACCAAGACATGCTGGTCTCGGACGAGTCCTGTGAGAGACGCAGACACGGTTCTTGGGCAGGGGATTGTGGGATACCGGCTGTGTTCGAAATTGATTTTGCCCACAGGCGTCGTTCAGCGGAGCGAGAATGTGAATATTTACCCACTGAAGGAGGCAGCAAGCCAACCTGCTTTCTGCGGGAATGCTGTAGCTTGTGTGTGTGTGTGTGTGTGCACGTGTGCGGGTGTGTGTGTGTATGCGGGTGTGCAGGTGTGTGTTTGTGTGTGTATGCGGGTGTGCAGGTGTGTGTTTGTGTGTGTATGTGTGTGAGTGTGTGTGAGAGAGTGTGCGTGTGTGTGTGTGTGTGTGTGTGTGTGTGTGCACGTGTGCGGGTGTGTGTGTGGGTGTGTGAGAGTGTGCGTGTGTGTGTGTGAGTGTGTGTGTGCACGTGTGCGGGTGTGTTTGTGTGTGTATGTGTGTGAGTGTGTGTGCACATGTGCGGGTGTGTGTGCATGTGTGTGTGTGCGTGCGTGCGTGCGCGTGCACGTGTGCAGGTGTGTGTGTTTGCAGTTCATCCCCACAAATCTGTGTTTAGGACCTGGCTAACCAGTAATCAGAAAGATTCTTCCAGTCAATCAATCAATCGCTCAGCTGACAGGATATTCCCAAAACGGTGATATCAGTGGCAGTGGACTTGTGGATTGGTGGGTTCGTAGTGCATTGTGATTGGTTCGTAGGAGTCATTGATTGACTGCTGTGACACACGGTGTCTCTCTGCCCCACAGATACAGGCGCCTGCCGGTCGAACCCGTGCCAGAACGGGGGCACCTGCATCGACAAAACCGAGTCCTTCATCTGCCTGTGCCTGGCCAGCTACGGGGGAGCCACCTGCGACAAAGGTAAAGAGGCTTAATCAGCCAATCACGTTTCCCCCTGTGCCTGCCACAAAGGTAAAGAGGCTGAATCAGCCAATCACGTTTCTCCCTTTCCTGCGACAAAGGTAAAGAGGCTGAGTCAGCCAATCACGTTTCCCCCTGTGCCTGCGACAAAGGTAAAGAGGCTGAATCAGCCAATCACGTTTCCCCCTGTGCCTGCCACAAAGGTAAAGAGGCTGAATCAGCCAATCACGTTTCCCCCTGTGCCTGCGACAAAGGTAAAGAGGCTGAATCAGCCAATCACGTTTCCCCCTGTGCCTGCCACAAAGGTAAAGAGGCTGAATCAGCCAATCACGTTTCTCCCTGTGCCTGCGACAAAGGTAAAGAGGCTGAATCAGCCAATCACGTTTCCCCCTGTGCCTGCGACAAAGGTAAAGAGGCTGAATCAGCCAATCACGTTTCCCCCTGTGCCTGCGACAAAGGTAAAGAGGCTGAATCAGCCAATCACGTTTCCCCCTGTGCCTGCGACAAAGGTAAAGAGGCTGAATCAGCCAATCACGTTTCTCCCTTTACCTCCAACTAAGGTAAAGAGAATTAATTAACCAATCACATTTATCCCTGTACGTACAACTAAGGTAAGGAGAATGAATCAGCCAATCACGTTGGGTGATTAAACGGCTCTGCCAATCAGGAGACGAGCTGCGTTTGAGGTGCGCCTCCGAACCCCGCCGTGCGGTCCAGAGGCCGCGGCGACGGGTAGCGCTTCACAGCAGCGCTGGCTTTTAAAATAAATTCCTGATTATGTTTAAAAACGCGCGGATCGCGGGAGTGTGTTTGCCCCGCTGCGGGCTGACGTGTGTGTGTGTGTGTGTTTTACCGCAACTGCAAAATCTGAATTTACCGAATTTATGAGCAATCACCTTCCACACCCCCCGTACCCCAGAGGCCTGTTTATAGAGAAATTATGCTCCTCCCCCCACCCTCACCCCCATTCCTATCTCACTGCTGAAATTTAATCCAAAAAAAAAATAATAATAAATAATAATAATGTTGGTTTGAGCTGTACAATATACTTCCCGATGCTGGTCCTCTCCGGTTTCCATGGAGACCGCCTCTATGTGGGCAATTAAACTTGTCGGATGAGCACAGCCCAGCGCCCCAGGTGACCACTTCACGGCCCTGGCACCGCGGCCGCAAAATCAGAAAAATGCGGCGTTTTCCAGAGCATCAGCCATTCAGCCGTCACAGAGCAGGACGTGCTTGGAATATCGCCAAAAAAAAAAAGAAAATTATTATTTAAAAAAAATATTCCATGGATGACAATCGAAATCTGTTCAGACACATGCAGTGATGCCCCAGTGCTGTGCTTGTTACGGTGCTTCTTTTCATATAAGGAGCCAATCAGTGAGTTTTTCTCCCCAGAGAAAAACAGTTCCTTGATACCAGACCACAGAGTGTGTTCATGCACTAGAACAGTGCCTTGAAACCAGACCACAGAGTGGAGTGTATCCATGCACTAGAACAGTGCCTTAACAGATACCGGACCACAGAGTGTATCCATGCAATAGAACATCAGACTTTTTGTTGAATCGCCTTCGCCGGGATTTCATCAGACAAATAAAGAGAAGTAAGGAGATTTCTTTAATGAAACCCCCGAGGAGAGGCAGCGTCGAAGCACGTTCGTTTTAAAACGATAAAAGGGACTCTTCTCTTCCTCGCTGCTTCACGCATAGCTTGGGGGGGTTTTATCCTTCCTGCTCTTGCTTTCCTCCCTCTTCGTCCTCCTCGATAGGCGAGCGAAGCAGCACCGGAGTCCCTAATGCGCGCAAGCCGTACCAAGGAAGAATTTGGGCAAACATCGTTTAATCTGCGGGAGCTTGACCAGCGTCTTACGAGGTTGAGGTGCTCGAAATAATGATTTGACCCCGGTCTGGTGCGCAGGAGGCGTCCCCTGGCGTCCCATGCCCAAACAGGCCCTTTGGCATTTTGTGTTTAATTAAACGGTGTTTGATGTTTGCCGAGCCCGGTCAGCGGCGGGCGCGAGCGCGGTCTTGTCCGGGTATCTCCGGCGAGAGAGCAACGCCCCAAATTCCTCGGGTGAGACCGAGAGCGATGCAGCCGACTCCGCAAACACCCCGTCCTGAAAATTAATCTCAACCCCCAAATCCCTCCCCCCCCCCCCCCCCCAGATGAATATCTTTCTCCTCTGAGTCTTTGGGCAGTGTGTGTACAGTAATGGAGATTAATGACCTCTAATATCCATGCTGGAGGAACGTGTGCCAGGGGTATTAACCAAAAGGCTGTTGATCACAGTGAGGGGCGGGGTATTTTTCCAGAGAGAGTGGAAGTTTTCAGGACCATCCAGTCAAAATTGGCCGGCAGTCTTGTTTCTCTTCCGCGCAGTATTTAATTAAAAAAAAAATTTTATTTGTCCAAAAACTATTCGCGCTCTTGTCCGAGAGGTTTCTTTGGGTCTGTTGTTGTTGTTGTTGTTGTTGCTATTTTTTTTTCATTTTTGTTTTCCTGTTTAAGCCTCATTTTAAACCCAGAGGAGAGACACAGTCAAATTATTTTAATACCCGGAGGAGCCTCCCAGATGCTGACTGTCATAAGTTACGCTTTTTTGGGGCTTTTCCTGTTGAGTTGGGAACTTGACGTTTTTTGTTTTTGTTTTTTTTTTTATTCCGAGATGCCAACTCGTGGATTTGCGCTCGTGTGAATTAGGCCCTCTGTTGGCTGCAGTTTGGCGCTTGGTTTTTGCTGATATGTGGTGCAGCGGTAAGACCGGGGGGGGGGGGGGGGCGGCTGGACAGGTGAGAAGCCGGCCAGGCTGAACAACACAGAACCCGGAGAGAGAGAGAGTTTAGAAAATCTGCACGCCTACACCCACGCTGCGAACCCCATCGTATCCCAGCATGCCTCGCGGCCTGGTTCTCTGAGCCGAGGCCCTGGGGGAGTGTGATTGGCTGCCCCAGAAGCACCAGGCCTGCTTCATAAATAGCCTTCCTGCTGTACGCTTGGCTTGTGGTCATCCTGGGTGAGCTAAACTACTTCCCCCCCCGGAGTTTAGGGAGAGCGTTTTTATGTCTTCTCTTGGTTCAGCTGTAAGTATTAGTTTTTTGTTTTTTTTGTTTTTCTTTTTTCTGCCCCCAGTTCAGAGACTGCAGGCAGGTGAAAGCTCTCTTCCGCCCCACGCGTCACCAAATCACCACTTCTTCTCACTCTCGCGCGTTTAAACTGGTGAAATTCGGCAAATAAGCGCCCCATCGCCCGTCAGACCACCGCCTGGGCCCGCCGTCAATCGGGGGGGAGTACTGAGAACTCCCAAAACCGGAACAAAATTACCAACCTAAAAAAAAAAAAGAGGCATTTGATACCAGACTGTGGGACTTGGCCCAACGCTGGAACGGTCCCCTAACAGCACGCGCCTCCCAGAAGCCTTTGCTTCAGTTTGTCCTTAACGAGCACTGCCTGCTGCCAGACTCCCCAAAATGGCACGAAAGCTCTGTGGCATTCTGTGCCGTTTCACAGTCTCTGTTTCGCATACAATATGGGACCCTTTCTCTCTCATTGGCTCTCTCCCCCTCTCTGTGCTTGCCTCTAATGACGGGGGATTGGGTGTGTTTTCCTTGGTAAGCTGGTAGGAACCAATCACAGTCTTTCTGCTATGGGGAGGAGCCGAGCCGAGTCTTTCGATTGGTCCAAGTGATTGACACTGTGCGATAACTACGGCCATTATGATGGGTACATGTATGTTTGTGAAGGGTTTATGAAAGGCTTATGAATGGTTTATGAAGGCTTTATGAATGGTTTATGAAGCCTCACTCTCCCAGCATTAGGTTTTCCCTTTGCTGTGTATCACTGTAAAATTAATTACCGTGAATATTAATAATTCATTTTTTTTTTTTTAAACAAGGAAATACATTTCTAAAATTTTCAGGGGCAGATACGTGTGTCCCAGAGAAATTAAACCGGGGTGTTTTTTGTGCTTTGAACTTGTTAAAATGCAATGCCTCTGGAGCGAAACGAAGTCCTGAATAAAGTTCCTGTTGTTTAGCACAAGGACACAAACAGATTTCAGAGAGGAGAAATGAGTTTCCCAAGACTCGTGTCTGAGTGCGAAAATGTGATCTGCATCAAGAGTGGTAACTGCACAATAAACCCATACATTACACCATCTCTAATAAACTCATACATTGCACAATCTCTAATAAACTCATACATTACACGATCTCTAATAAACTCATACATTACACGATCTCTAATAAACTCATACATTACACGATCTCTAATAAACTCATACATTACACAATCTCTAATAAACTCATACATTACACCATCTCTAATAAACTCATACATTACACAATCTCTAATAAACTCATACATTACACAATCTCTAATAAACTCATACATTGCACAATCTCTACTAAACTCATACATTACACCATCTCCAATAAACCCATACATTACACCATCTCTAATAAACTCATACATTACACCATCTCCAATAAACTCATACATTACACGATCTCTACTAAACTCATACATTATACGATATCTAATAAACTCATACATTACACGATCTCTACTAAACTCATATATTATACGATCTCTAATAAACTCATACATTACACGATCTCTAATAAACTCTAATAAGTGTGACTAAAAAGCAAAGACATCGCAGGTACTGTGTGCTGCAGCATCAGAATTATATGATTGAGATTATTTTTCCGGTTAACACTTTACCATAAAGTCACATGAATTAGGATTAACTGATGTAGTTGTTAACATGAACTAATGATGTACAAATGCATTAACAAAGCTACACGGATTAACTTTTCAGTAGTTAGCAGTCAAGAGCTACATTGGTTAATGCCAAGTCATGTGACCTTATTGTAAAGTGTTACCAGTTTCCCAAACAAAACATTTCATATTAGATGGCTGCAATTACTTTCTCGCTGTTGGTAATAAGGGAAAGCTTTCATCTGTAACTGAATAATTGGCAAGCATTTGGCAGTAATATTTAAAGCCCTGAGCCTGAGTGTGTGAATTATGATAGCTCTCAATACAGCACAGAGTTTGCAGGAAATTTTTCAAAAATTAATTAGAAAAAAAAAAAGATGCACTGCTCATCGTGGTGGTTGCGGTGAAAAAATCTGAAAGATTATAAGTATGCGGTGTGTTCAGTGTTCAGCAGGCTGCAGGGCTGGTAGTTTTCATATAGAGATGCCTTAACGCATAGTGTTAATGCAGTGGTCAGGACCATGCCTTTCACAGAGCTGGGAGACCGGAGTGGGAGTTTCAGTGTTTGCAGGTGTTGAGTACTTTAGTTCCGTTTATTTTAACGGTGTGCTTGGCTGAAGAGTCCACACGCCTTGTTTGCAAGGCACACATTGCCAGCTTATCAAAAGGACGCCAGAACAACCTGCGGGAGCTGCATCCTTCAGGACCAGCCTGCAATACAGAGGAGCCAAAATGGCGGATTCAAGACGGGGCTGAATGGCTGGGTTCTTGCCATTTTATATGCTTGATTTTGTGCAGTAGGTCTCACACACACACACTCATACACTCACATTCACACACACACATACACACACACACACACACACACACACACACACACACACACACACGCACACACACACACACACACACACACAAACACATCTCTGTATGCTAGCAGCAAGCCAATGTCCTCAGGAGCTGATACAGTATGAACAGGGTCAGTAGCTGAGACGCAATCGCACTCACCATCACACACACACACACTCACACGCACATGCACAAACATACACACACACACTCACCCTCACACACACACATGCACAAACATACACACACATTCACCCTCACACACATGCACAAACATACACACACACACGCACCCTCACACACACATGCACAAACATACACACACACAATCACCCTCACACACGCGCACACACACACCTCAGCATGGGGGGGAATTATCGCTCTGAGCGGAGAGGGGGGGGGGGCAGTGGAAGAGGCGCGATGCAGATGCCTTCGCCAGCAGAGTCGTTAATTTACTGGAGTCAGTCGCTCGCGCGCTAATCTGCGCATTCAGAGCAAACGGCGGAACTGCTGATAATTTCTTCTGAGCTTGTTTTTAACTGCCTTTTAGGAGGTAAATGATTTTAAGAGTGTTTTGAACCCAAATGAGCTTCTGTGTGTGTCTGTATGTGTGCATTTTTGTGTGTGTGTGTAAATGTGTGTGTGTGTGTGTGTGTGGATGTGTGTGTCTGTGTGTGTGCATTTTGTGTGTGTGTGTAGATGTCTATGGTGTGTGTGTGTGTAGATGTGTGTGTGTGTGTGTGTGTAGATGTGTGTGTGTGTGTGTGTGTAGATGTCTATGGTGTGTGTGTGTGTAGATGTGTGTGTGTGTGTGTGCATTGAGAGCTACATTAGGAAATGACCCTTGTCCCCAAACACCCAAACACACCCTGCTGTTTGTGCTCTGACCCCCCCCCCCCCCCCCCCTGCTGAACACACCCTGCTGTTTGTGCTCTGACCCCCCCCCCCACAGACACTGAGGGCTGTGACCGCAGCTGGAAGAAGTTCCACGGTCACTGCTACAGGTACTTCACCCACCGGCACACCTGGGAGGACGCCGAGAGGGACTGCAGGGAGCACGGCGGGCACCTGGCCAGCGTCCACTCAGCCGCCGAGCAGGACTTCCTCAACGGTCTGCGCAGCCAATCGGAGCAGAGCACACAACCAGCACAACCAATCAGAGCAGAGCACACAACCAGCACAGCCAATCAAAGAGAATGCGACAACACAGCAAAACCGATCGGAACACGCATAGAACATCCTGGGCATGGCAATACAGATAAGAGATATTTGCACAACCAATAAGAGCAAAGCACACAATGGAACATGGCCAATCAGAACACAGCACACAAAAATACCCAGTAACCAGTTGAGAAAAATACCCAACACAGTGTGTACTGGACCTTAACTTTGAGTGGGAGAGACTAATGTCCCCTTTAATGAAGCTAATCTGCAACATCCATGCTGAGACGACATTAAAACCGCTGGAATAAATAAACAATACATAAACTAATACGTCCATTATGGCACTGCCCAGGATTTAAAAGAGAAAAATTATACGCCATAGGACCTTGACTTATGCATGCATACGATATGAGTTGCAGTGGTGAGTTAATATTCAGACCTATTGACAGCGCGCTGTGCAGGTGAACATTAATTACCCACTCGGGGTCACAGCAGCCTGCTCTTTCAAGCACGCAGCTCGCGATGTTTCCAGCGTGAGTTTTAATTCGGTTGCTAGCTGCTGCTGCTGCTCATTACCAGCCTTCCCCCCGGGGGGGGGGGGTTTAAGGGTCAAATGAAGCAGATATGGAGGCTAAACGAGGGATTCAGCCTCGCACCTCTCAAAAGGACCGATTTTAAACTTCACCCCTGAATTCACTGGAGAACATTTACAGTATCACGTGACTGCAGTACAAGCGATGCGCAACGCTGGTTAGAAGTACATTTCAGCGCTTTCGAGAGTTTTACAGTTACCTCGTTGTGAATGTGACGTGTGAACGGAATTCTGTTCTTGCCCTGTGTTTGTGTGGGGTGTGTGGTGTATGACGCCTGCTGCTGTACGTTTTGTGGCGTTTCCTGTCGGTGGGGGGGGGGGGCCGGGGTGTAACTGCTCCTCCTCTCTCTCAGGTTTGGGGCACGAGAACGCCTGGATCGGCCTGAATGACCGCACGGTGGAGGAGGACTTCCAGTGGACGGACGACATGGAGCCGGTAAGAGTCGCCGCCGTGCCCCATGGGTAAAAAAACATCCCTGGACCCTCCTGCATGTCCCACACATACAGCCTGGTTCAGAGAGCCACAGCTGCTCTTCTACTACACTGCACACCCACTGCCTTTTACACACAGGGTCCTCACTACTGCACACCCCCTGCCTTTTACACACAGGGTCCTCACTACTGCACACCCCCTGCCTTTTACACACAGGGTCCTCACTACTGCACACCCCCTGCCTTTTACACACAGGGTCCTCACTACTGCACACCCCCTGCCTTTTACACACAGGGTCCTCACTACTGCACACCCCCTGCCTTTTACACACAGGGTCCTCACTACTGCACACCCCCGCCATTTACACACAGGGCCCTCACTACTAATTATTATTATTATTATTATTATTATTATTATTATTATTATAAGCATCATCACCGTCATCATAATAACGGGATAGTTCTGTTAGTTCTGTTTTCTTTGTTTGTAAAATGTCCTTAGAAAAGTTTACCTGTCTGGTCTGTGTACATTTGAGCTGCATTGTTTTGTGTGCCGTCGCCCCCTGCAGGAGTATGAGAATTGGCGGGAGAACCAGCCGGACAACTTCTTCGCGGGCGGCGAGGACTGCGTGGTGATGGTGGCCCACGAGGACGGGAAGTGGAACGACGTGCCCTGCAACTACAACCTGCCGTACATCTGCAAGAAAGCTACAGGTAAATACACCTGTATCACACCTGTATACCTGCCGTACATCTGCAAGAAAGCTACAGGTAAATACACCGGTATCACACCTGTATACCTGCCGTACATCTGCAAGAAAGCTACAGGTAAATACACCTGTATCACACCTGTATACCTGCCGTACATCTGCAAGAAAGCTACAGGTAAATACACCTGTATCACACCTGTATACCTGCCGTACATCTGCAAGAAAGCTACAGGTAAATACACCTGTACTACAGGTAAGCTACACCATAACTCCACCTGTACCACACCTGTGTGCCTGCTGCAATTTGCATAAAAGCTACAGGTAACTACACCTCTACTACAGGTAAGCTACACCATAACTCCACCTGTACCACACCTGTGTGCCTGCTGTAAGTTGCAAGAAAGCTACAGGTAACTACACCTGTGCACTAACAGGTAAGTTACAGTTAGCTAAATCTGTGGGGCGGGGGGGGGGGTGGTTGCCTGTCTTGCTACCCTACATTTGTACACAAATGCAGTAAATGTAGCCCAGCATAAACATTTTGGGCTGCAGATGATTCAGAATTTTTAAAAAGTGTTACTCAGTGTTGGCACACCTCCCACTAGCGACAGAATAAACAAACACACAGCCCCTGCTGCAGGGCCATCTCTCTTCACGGAAGGGAATGCAGTCAGTTGAGAGCAGGCTGAAATTCACACCAGGTGTAAACGGAACGTTGACGCGCACGCGCGCAGGTTTTCAAACGGGAACCGTTCTCGAACCCTCGGACCCCGTCTTCACTGCTCTATCAATCTGGCGGACAGGCGGATCAGATGGAGCGTTCGTTCCCGGGATTCATTTCATTTTAAACGGCTGTGTGGAGCTGTGCCGTGGGATTAATGATGCAGGTAGAAACCCCCCCCCCCTCCGTACCCCCACCCCTACCGCCCCCCCCCCCCCCCCCCCGCTCCCCCGGACACCCCGGGCAGGAGAGATGAGAAATGATACAGCTGTAGACGGTGGGGGGGGGGGGGGATGGGGTGGTACTCTGTATTTAATTTTTGCCTCTGACTCCCTGGGCTGTGCTGGGGCACACGGAGCTCGCTCCAATCGCTTCTTTTATCCGTCCTTGTCTCCTCGGTCCTCGCCTGACCTGGAAATCGATCCACGTCCGCCATGTTTAAGGACGTCTCCAACCTGTTAAATGCTCCTTGAAGGAGCTAGAAGCGAAGAGCTGAGAGGTTCTTAAATAACGTTTTGAGCACGGAAACACAAGCGTAGTTTTTTTTTCTTTTTTGGAACGTGTGACGTATTAAATGATCGCCCCGTGGATCCACCTCTCCCCACGTCTAATTCCTGTGGGTTCAAACTGACACTTGACAGAAGAAGGACGTTCCATTCCATCGTCTAAATCACGTTTCCTCGGTTTCTCCGTTCCTCCGTTCTGGCGTCCTTTCCTCACTTCCTTTCCTTTGCGTCCTTCGATGGGCGGAGCTAAGGAGCGAGGAACGGGTTCAAGGAGGCTGAAATGAGCAACTGGAATGACAGACAGCGACTCTTCTTCTGCTGAGGAGAGATGGAAACATGCTCGTCTAGGATTCAGCAGAAACAGCACCCTCTAGGGAAAGGAAGAGGAACTGCAGCACAGGAAAATATCCTATTCAGACCTGGGTCAAACACGTTGTGTAGATAGAGAGACGATGCCTCTGCAGTTCTCTGTCGAGTCTAGTTTACCACTTAGTTTACTTCTCAATATTCTAAAAGGATGGTATTCTAGCACTTCCTGCTCCACTGTTACATTCTCCGTAACACTGCTACTCTTGAAGCCTTCTTGTACGTACTTATTTTGGAGCTGTTCTGAATAGGGACATGTGTTGAAAGAACGGAATGGTGATGGAAGAACATGACCTCAGTCCACCGCCAGATCACACTGAGTGTTTGAGCAGAGGAAATGGCAAAGCAAAAACCCGGGACGGGAATGCATGATGATATTGACCCTTCTCTGTCCTAGTGCTGTGTGGACAGCCCCCTGCCGTGGACAACGCCTTCCTGATTGGCCGGAAGCTTGCGCGTTATGACATCCACTCCGTGGTGCGATACCAGTGCGTGGAGGGGTTCCACCAGCGCCATGCCGCCACCACCAAGTGCCGCCCCAGCGGGAAGTGGGACACGCCCAAGATGGTCTGCACAAAGTGTGAGTGACGTCATCGAGACTCCTCCCCCTTTCTTGGCGTAGAGAACGATGAGCGGTGTTATCAAGACTCCTCCCCTTTTGTCTGTTCAGACCAATCACACTCTGAGGGAGGATGACCCACTAAAATGGGTTAGTGTAACATTTTTAGCAGTTTTTTTTTAAGATAAAAGGAGAGCTGTGAAACTAGGCCCTCGTCTCTGTGAGACCTGATTTATGTGTCTGTAGGAGCCCATCCCCCCTTTCTTTGGTTTGTAAGAAGACAGCACAGGTGCAGCGTGCGATGTTTGTGTAATATTTAAAGTCCTCTCTACCCCCCTGTCCCCCCCGTCCCCCCGTCCCGCAGCCCGGAGACCGCACCGTTACCGTCGCCACCACCACCGGTCTCGCCGGGAGCGCAGGAAGCACAAGAGGGCTCACCAGGGCGGCGCGGAGGGCCACGCCCACGACTGAGGCCACAGCCAATCCCGTCTCCCGCGCTCTCTCTCCGGCACCGCCCCCTGCTTTTCCCACCCCCCTCTCCCCCGTCCCTGTCCTGTAACAACTCCAACACCCAGCCCCCAGCCTCCAGCCCCCAGCTCCAACACCCAGCCCCCAGCCCCCAGCTCCAACACCCAGCCCCCAGCCCCCAGCTCCAAAACCCAGCCCCCGAGGCTCCAGCCCCCAGCCCCCAGCTCACTCATTTGGGGATGGAATTCTACCCAACGCCGAGGCTTGAAAGGGCTCCGCTAGGCCTCAAACTGACTCTTTATCTGTTTCTTTCTGTACGTTGTCCTCCTCTTCCCCCCTTTCTTTACCTGTGTCCTTTGCTTCTGTTCTTAAATTTGTTGTGGGGTCTTTCGCACTTGTGCTAATCCACAACCACCCCCCCCCCCCACCCCCACACCCCTTACATTTTTCCTAAATCAGTTTTCGTCGTTATGTTTTTGTTTGCTGTTGTGAGTTGGGTTTGGTAAATGACCACTTGTAAATAACACGCAAAAAAATATATATTGCAAAAAAAAAAGGTGAGAATAAGCTAATTAGGAACACACAAGCAATGAAAAACATGCCTGAGTCTTTAATTTAATTTAATTTTTTTCAAAAAATGTTTTTGTATTCCATGACCAGAAATGAGTTTGGACTACAGATTTTAATGCCCATCCTTATTCATACTTAATTGTTTTAATTTTTTATTTTTTATTTAAATGACTTGCCAAATATTTCAATCGACCACTTTATTGTGCACTTGTAAGACGTTCTGTTTGTCCCATCCTGGGAGCCGTAGTGTTGTAGAGTGAATTTCTTACGTCTTTTGTTGAAACTCTGGAGTAAAGGGACACCAGGAAGACCTGGGTTTCATCTGCACATGTTCTCCTCACGATATCACTCACCGTTTCTGTGCTAATGTAATGACTTCCTGCGGTCAAAAGATGTGGCCGCGTCGTACGGCCAACCAGAAGGACAGAAAAAAACACAATGCAATGCACTTGGTTGTCAGATCTCATAAGGTCTATGCTCTTCTTTTCTGTCTTTCTCTCGCTTTTCTCTGTCCCTCTCTTCTGCTTTCAGACTCTTATTCTACCCTTCTGTTTTTCTCTCTCCCTCTCTCTCTCTCACACACACTTGCGCTCTCGCTCGCTCTCTCTCTCTCCCATATTTTTATATAAATGCCATTTTACTTGCTGGTAATTTCTTACGGTGTATTCTAAAAAATATATAATTTGAGTTGCCGGCAAAAATAACAACATCAGTTAAAAAACACTGACACTGAAGCAGCTTTTGTGGTATACACCAACAGGACAGCAACAAACTGAAACAAGAACAAGCATCTTTCTGTGATGTAAATATTCTGTGGGATTTAAAATTGTTTGAAATCTGGTTGTGTTCATTCCTTAAGACTCCCCGGACCAAATTCACACAGTGACCTCCCCCCACCCCCTATCACCACCACCACCACCACCACACACACACACTATCGAACACACAAGTGCACACAAACAGACATATCACTTTGCATGGCTTTCCTGCCATCTGTGACAAACAGACGCACGGAGATCAGGGATAGAAGTGCAGTAAATCCATAGAGGGGGAAAGAATCATTGAGATTGAGAGAGAGAGAGAGAGAGAGAGAGAGAGAGAGAGATGTACAGAGTCTGTTGACAGCTTGTCACGTTCCGTTTGCACTGAACTCAGAGTTCAAAAGGAATGGCTGGCAACTATAAAAACACGATCAAAACTACCCTAATGAGCCACTGCATACATGCACACACAAATAAACACACTCGCATGCACATACACATGCACGCACACACCCACACACACACACACACACACACAGTTCCCCTTCCCTTAATGCCGCACACCAGAACTTAGAGAGAAAAGGCCCGTTTCTGAACGGACGTGTTCTGGCTTTCTGCTGGATCACGTCACTCCTGGGCTCCTCACCATCTGAGCAGCAGAACTGTGAGCCCTGCTCTGGGGAAAATTACTGTGAATCTGGTCCGTATTACCTATTAATATTTATTGGTGTTATTATGAATTCCATTCCTGTTATAGTTATTGTCTTATATTCTTTATAAGGATGACAAAGAATAAATAATCATCAAAACATTTTAAGAACATAAAAATAACGACAACAAAAAATTGATCTGATGTTGATCCAGTATGACTGTGTGTTTTCTCTTCTGATGCTGAACTATTTCATAAATTGTGTTGAATTATTATACCTTGCACGTTTGTTAAATTCCGTTAAAAAAAAGAACAATGATAAGGCTTCTGTTTTCACCTGCGACATGCAGACTTCTCAAACTGGGAATGCTTTGGTGATGTCACTACGGAATGTTGGTCTCCCCCCCCCCCCCCCATTCCTTATGTGTCTGGTGGGCGGGGCTTACAAGCTAACGCCACAGATTCTTTATGCTCACCAGATATTCAGCTCCTGAGTTCCTTCTGTGCTCTCTGCTCCATAACCACCTGAAGTTCCAGGGGCTATGGGACAGTTACAGGGGTCACACCCCTAAGTGAAGGTGAATGTGAAAGTCTAATTGTAGTGATTCAGCTTTAATGGTTCACAGAAATTTCAGTGTTAAGAGTTGTGGAGGTTGACTGTCTGGTGCATTTAAATAATCTGCGCTAAAATCTAGAGAGACTCGGTGGTGCACCGAGGGGGGGGGGGGGGGGCCACATGTGAAGAATTGTCTGTTTTTCCACCCTAAAGCATGAAAATTAAGTCATAGGAGTGAGAAAGAGAAAGTGTGTGTGTTTGTGTGTGTGTGTGTGTGTGTATATGTGTGTGCTGTGTGTGCTGTGTGTGTGTGTACTGTGTGTGCGTAATTGTGTGTGTGTGTGTATTGTGTGTGTATGTGTGTACTGTGTGTGCGTAATTGTGTGTATGTACTGTATGTGTGTGTGTGTGTGCATAATTGTGTGTGTGTACTGTGTGTGTGTGTGTGTGTGTGTGTGAGAGAGTTCTCCTTACCCAGGTGAGTATGTGTTTTCATAATGGCTTCACAGTGATTATTTTTATTGCCGCTGCACTCCCTCCTCTCCAGGGTTGGTGTTAACACACAGCCTGCTCACCGTCCAGGTCTGCGGCTTGATTTACACACACCTGCCTTTGAGGTTGCCTACCTGCCCCCCATCCCCCCCCATTCCGCCCCCCCACCCTCTCCCCCACCCCCGGGGGTTTAAACAGGACACTGTCCTCCCAGCTCATTAAACTTTCCCGGAGAGCCTGCAGCTCCACAGGAGCACTATATCACCGAGGCTAATGAGACATCTCTGTCTCTTCTGGACATTTCCATTAACAAAAAAAAACAGGCCGCTTCTTTTCTAGCTGGCATTAAAGGGCTCCAGGTCACAGCCAATCAGAGCAGTAGGCCAGCAACTCACAGCCAATCAGACCAGCAGGTCTCCATCTCGCAGCCAATCAGACCAGCAGGTCTCCATCTCGCAGCCAATCAGACCAGCAGGTCTCCATCTCACAGCAAATTAGACCAGCAGGTCTCCATCTCACAGACAATTAGAGCAGCTGGTCTCCAGCTTGCAGCCAATCGGAGAAGCAGATTTCCGGCCGACAGCCAATCAGGGCAGCTGGCCTGCACTTGTCTGCACCCCTCTGTGCTTGTGCGTGTGCTCTCCAGAACGGACAGTAAGAAGTCACTGCGATGAGTGCAGACACAGATAGATGAGGAAGGGGGGGGGGTATGGTGGGGGGTGGGGCGGTAGGGGGTAAGGTTAGGAACTGGCTGGCCCAGGAGAGCGATCGCCTGATTAAGGGGACTCAGTGGGACGCCCAGTGCCTCAGATCGCTGAGCCTCCCGCTCTCTCAGCCCAGCGCACACGATTTCCCAGGGTTCCCATTCTGTGCTGATGAACGACACCGAAGCCCAATCTGCTCTGATCCCCTGGCTGGTACTGCTCAGAGCCCGGGGGGTGGGGGTGGGGGCGATGGGGGTGGGGGAGGAGCAGGGGGGCTGGGTTCCGCCCTCTCTTAGTGGTTGACAACATGATCAGTGGCCTCCTGCCACATATAAGCAAAATATATTTTTTAAACAAGCCACATTTCATCACAATTTTTATTTTTTATTTTTATTTTTTTAAACAAATATTGCAACTTATTCGCTATTATGAGTGATCAGGAGGCTTGCTTGTCATGTCATCACATGTTGAATTTATTAGCTTGGACCGCTGTAATATTTCATTCATAAATTTCTCCGGGCTGCTCCAGGTAAAGCAGCTCTTGAGAGGATTTTAACGTTCTGACGCGACCGTGGGCGATTCCACTTCGTCCAATGGCAGGCGGCGAGTTTTGGGAACGCTGCCAGTTCCTACTCGCCGCGTCGTCAATCTTTGGTCTGAACTGGGCTTAAGCTGCAGCATCCGCACCCCCCACCACTACCCCCCCCCCCCCCCCCCCCCCCCTCACTGTTAAACAGTCTTTCTCCTTTTATACCGCTTGTAACCGAAAGGTCATAGGTTCAATTCCTGGGTGGGACACTGCCGTTGTACACTTGAGCAAGGTACTTAACCTGCGCTGCTTCAGTATATATCCAGCTGTGTAAATGGATGCTGTGTAAAAAGTTGTGTAAGTTGCTCTGGAGAAGAGCATCTGCCAAATGCCGGTAATGTAATATATTTAACGGGGCAGGCTTTGTGTCTGGCGCACATCAGTTTGGCGAAAACGCTCAGGGTGTGAACGTCTGCGTCTGGCTCCCAAACAACAGACAAGAGACTGTGGGGGAGCAGGGGGGAACAGTCAACTTTAAAAAATTTTAAAAAATGTCATAGTGAAACTTTACTGTCTCATGTAATTCCCGTTAATGTAAGTTGTCACTTCTCTGTCTCTCGGCGGTGAATGGTTTGTACACACGACTGGACCGAAATGACTGATGTCTCCATTCGATAAAGGAAAAGGGAGATGATGAGCTTGACAGTTCCTTCGCTAATTCAACACTGACCTACTTTGGTCACTGGTGAGAGATCCTGTCTTGTCAGCTGCTTATGGACGTGTGGTGCAGTCAAAATCTTCCATGTTCCCTCATCTCTGATAGAGTCAGGCCAAGGCTTCTGGAGTCGTCTTTGGTTGAAGAAAATAAGTTCACTGCAGACCTGGGTCAAATACATATTTGTTTTGGATTCAAATACTTTTCTACGCTTTAATGATCTTGTCTGGTGTGTTGGAACCAATTAAATACTCCCAGAAGTATTGTGCAAAGCCCACCTTCTGGTCATATTGGCAGGCTCAATTACACCAGGCTAGATCAACAGAGCACAGAAAAGTATTTGAACCCAAAACAAATATGTATTTGACCCAGGTCTTGTTCACTGCAACGTGGTAACACAAAAAGCACATTACTAATCAAACCCAGCTTGCTTGTGCTACAAACCCACACGCTCGATGGCATATCTACACACAGGTGTATGCTATCAAGTGCCTAAGTGTTCATGGGCATGTGTATTGTAGTGCAGTGCACTGAGTTTGCGAAATCGGCCTTCACCTTAAGAGAATGCAGGTTGGAATCCCAGGTGCATTGCCGTAGTTACACCCTTGAGCACGGTGCTTAACTTCAGTTGCCCGAGTTAAGTATCCATCTGCATCAAGGGATTGTGGGTAAAAAAAAAAAAAAGTGAGTTATGTCCATCCCTTAGCAGTTGGGCAGCTGCTAAGCAAACGGACAACATTGAAAGTAAGCAGCTGTGCGAAAACATGCTGTTCAGCACCACACAGGTGTGCTCTCTTTCCTTGGGGAAAACAGTAGAGTCCATTAAGGCCAAACTCGGGGGTTCCCTTCCCTTAAAGGAGGTGGTAGACCCTGTGACCCCTCGTTGGAGAACTATTTTTTTTTTAACATTTAACTGAGAAGGGCCGGAGTGGGTGCAGGATTTTTGTTCTGGTCCTGGTCCAAAGACACCGGGTTCAACTGCTCTGGCTAGTCATGGTCCAGGTCTAAGTCGCGGTCTGCAAGCAATACCTTGAGTAAGTGACTTAGGTGTTTCACTGCAGGGGTGGAACAAAAATCCAGAAGCCCTTCTTTGATAAAATTGGGGACCCCCCTGGCGTTCAGTGCAGAATAACCCCAGAACCCAAACAGGCTGTACAGACAGTACAGCCAGTTATACATGACGCTTTAATTTTTATTGTAAAGTTTCTCATCACAGTTGGAATAGAAGGCAACTCCGTTTATGGCGGTAGAATTCACAAGAGATATTTTCTCTTTCAAGAGGCACTTGTGCGCCGGTTAGATATTGACCCAAGCTTAACATTGTTTACACGTAACACTTCTTGTTTACTTTATAACACGTCTTTGCCATCCACACCCACTACAGTAGAAAACTCACAACGAACGAACGGCACATGGCAAAAAAAAAAAAAAAAAAACCAAGATGTAGCCTTGTTAAAAACGTGTAAATACACCTGAGCCAACTTTGCTTAAAAAACATTTTCCCAGAAGATATACTTAGTTTGGCAACCTTTCGGAGTACGTCTGATCTCTGATCAAAGACTAAAATTTATCTTGTGACTCTCAGACATACGTTATAATCTATTTTGTAATTCTGTACAACAACAAAAACACGTTTCACTGCAGTTCAAACAGCGGCTGCTGCTAGTGTTTGTGTTGAAGGATATTTGCCGTTCTTTACGCGATTCTGTAAAAGCGGATTACACTCGTAACAGCGATCAAACTTGCCATCATACATGCCGTTTTGAAGATAAGGTACAAGACGCGCGATATATTGCAGTCGGCTTTTTCTTCGAGTGTAGGCGTGAACCCGTACCGTGTTCTAGGTCAGCAGCAAACATCGCTGACATTAGAGGATTAACTTGCCTCCCTGTTGCAGTGTTGTTAGCGCTCGGTAGGACTATTCCGCCTGAAATTTATGTTCTCCTTTTCTGAGTCATGCCGTTGGCGGTTAAATAACAACTAGACGTTGTCATTATCTGTTCTTCTCGTCAGCGCCCGTTTGTATGCGGCAACTTGTCTGACGGGCTGCACAGGGGTCTAGCGTGAGAATTCCATCAGTTCAACCAAATTACCTCGTTCCCGAAGACGTTCTTCTCTTTAGAGTTTGTCCTGTCGGTAGCCAAGTGTGACATGTTAAGCTTTTGTTTAATAAAAAAGCAAACAAATAAGTACTTTCGTAGGCTCGATATTTACGCACTTGAAGTTTGTCGTAAGGCAATTGTAGTAGTGACCATGCAATAGGTGGCACAACAGAATCGGTCGGTATTTGATATGGATGAGAGTAATAACGAACTGGGCCCCTGAAGGTATAAGGACAAAATAGGCAGAGACAAATCTTTTCGCAGTGGTTCAGAGAATCTGTTTGGCAATGGCAGTTCCAGTACGAAACAGTAGAGGGGGTGTGGGACAAAGTACGACTCACTCACTCTCTCACGCTGGGAGGAAAAGTGAAAACAAAAAAACCAATTTGTCTTAAACTCCAGGTGAATGACATCAGATAGCATTTTTAGTGACTGGTTGTAAATAATTGTGTGTTTTGTGCGTGAGGGCGTCTTCTGAGCGTCGAGTGTAATAAAAAAATTTTAAAAAACGACAAGCACGCTACGTTCATTAGTCATCTTTTTTTATATCACTGCGACCTGCAAGGAGGGCAAAGTTTACCAGAGTCCAGTAACGTCATCCAGCGAGAGATGAAATAAACAGTCTGGCCCAAAATCAGAACAGTTTAGGGTCGCGAAGGCGTCTGTCTGCTCCGTTTGCCAGAGAAAAATTGTCATCCTAAGCATGAGCGTCATCAGAGGCGCTGCCGACCACTTTCCGCTCTACGTCATAAGGAAGTTAGCTCCAGGTTAGAGTACACCCCCCACAACATGACTCAAATCGAGCCCCGCGGGTTTCACAGACGTATTTTGCCATGCGACTCCCCCCCCCCCCCCCCCCCCATGCTTGGTAATAAATTCCTTACCAAGCATGTGTTCTGGATTTCATTCACAGAACGTGCCTGAATATTATATTTAAACACTAAAATTTTAAGGTTTTGCAAAAAAAAAAAAAAAAAAAAAACCCAGTCATGGGAGAATGCATCTTTAAAAATGGGCGGAGCAACATGCCATCGTTAACTCGCTGATTCGCTGATTTGAACCAATGGCTGTGTTATGCTCTGAAGGGCAAAATCAAAGCAACGGTCGCTTAATTGTACCTCAGCTCATTAACGGCTCCTCGAAACCTCTCTGATTGCTCTTAAAAGCGAAGCAACCCCATGGCGCCCAGGGTGACTTAGTGAAAGTTTTTAACGAGCGGGCAGTCTGGTGCAGTGACCCTGTTTCACGAGCACGCCAAGTGTTCATTATCACAGCCCCGAGATTAGAACATTCACAATTAATACATAGAACTTCTGTATTCAGCAATGGAATCTGTAAAATAGAATAAAAATAAAAAAATGTAAAAAACGAAATAAATGCTGAATAAAGAAGTGGTCTTAATTCCCTTGTTCAGAATACTGTCTAATTAACTAAACTGTGTGCATGAGTGAATGTGGGTGCAAAGCTGAAACTTTTCAATTAACTGGAAAATTGGTTCCTGAGACTAGTACCTCCAAAAATAATAAGATATTGGCATGAATTGCAAAGACCTATCTATCTATTTATGCACTTTAATTACAAGCGTAAATTTAAAAAAAGGGTATTCGTAAACAGGGTATTCAAAACACGTTTAGAACGGGAAATATGCATACATTCGGAATTTTGAATGTTGGCCAGTGAGAACGATCCCAGAATGCATCTGTATTCCATGATTTGTGTGACCGTTCTGTAAGTGTCTCAGTTGTTTTCCCTTCCTCAGTATTTTATTGAACGTGACTTCGTTCATATCAGACCACGCTGATCCAGTCCAAATTCCGTACGTTCAGCCACTGGGCCATAAAGCCTGGGAGGGAGTCGGATTAGGAGTCCGTCTGGCTGCTGAAGTTTCGTTGTGGGGTTGGGTCGTCCGCCCGTAAGATCCGCGGTTGTTTGCAAAGAGGTGGTGGCGATAATCTCGGGTCCAAGGGTCCGCGATCGGTCGGCGGACGTGTTGACAGCTCAGTTCAGAGTTCAGCTCACACAGACTCACCGGCAGAGTTCCCCTCGGTCTTCATGCGCAAGCGATCGCAGCCGGCGGCGTGCCGACCGATCCCGGGTCTCCGCCCAAACCGGTGGTTGCCGCAGTAACGGGGGTGAAGTGGGCGAGGGGGGGGGGGGGGCTGGGGGCGGAGCTTGCGGGGGTTTGCGGCGCGGCGGTCAGTTGGTCTTCTTCTGGCGATCGGCCCGGTCCGCCGGGACGGTTTTGAGGAAGAAGGCGGGGCGGAGGGCGCAGCGCAGGGCCAGCAGCTGGGGTCCCGCCGCGTACAGGAGGTTCACCCCCACGATGGCCCACCACCGCCCCTCGGGGAGCCGGTACGTGAACGGGGTGCGGTGGTGCACCGACGCCCCGGTGTGGCACCACTGGCTCTGTGAGGAGGAGGAGGAGGAGGATGAGGAGGAGGAGGAAGAAGAAGAGGAGGAGGAAGAAGATGAAGAGGAAGTGGAAGTGGAGGAGGAGGAGGAGGAAGAGAAAAAGGAAGAGGAAGTGGAGGAAGAGGAGGAGGACGAGGAAGAAGATGAAGAGGAAGAGGAAGTGGAGGAGGAGGAGGAAGAGAAAAAGGAAGAGGAAGTGGAGGAAGAGGAGGAGGAGGAGGAAGAAGATGAAGAGGAAGAAGAAGTGGAGGAAGAAGAAGAAGAAGTGGAGGAAGAGGAAGAAGAAGTGGAGGAGGAGGAAGAAGAAGAAGAAGAAGATGACAGGTTATTAGCCGATGAAGTAAGTTCTAGAGCAGGCCTGCCCAGCCCTGTTCCTGGTGCTCTACCATCCTGTAGGGTTTTCAACCCTAACGATAATGAGTGTGTGAGTAAATGGTGTGTGTGCCCCTGGGATGTATTAATGACCTGTCCAGGGTGTATTCCTGCCACTACCCAAATGCATGCTGGGATAGACTCCAACACGCACCCCCCTCCCACCATGACCCTGGCCAGGAACAAGCCGGTTAGATAATGGATGGCTGCAGCAAGTATACTGGTGATTTATTACCTGAGCTATAGCCCCTGCAAAGAACAGAGACCAGTCCAGCATCCAGGTGCAGCCTGGTTTCCAAAGCCCGTAGACGAACAGAGCCAGGAGTGGCAGGCCATAGAACAGGTAAAGCAGCATCTGTAAAAAATTTTAAAAAACAACGACATCATGACTCAAATTACCCCAAAGATCCTGTATACAGAGATGCTAAGATATTCAGACTCACTCTATCCACAAAGGGGGGGGGGGATGAATTCACAGGAACTGTGTTCATATTAAAAAACTAGAATCGGAGATAGTTTTCCTCACAAGGGAAAATATACACCCTGCATTCTCCCCCAGGTCCAGATAACACATTATGGTGACTATTTAGTAGTTCCTGTACAGTAGCTTCCATAGTTCAATAATGCAGGGGTGGAACTTTAAGTTGACGTATTGAGTGGACAATCTTGGTTTCACATGGGCAATCTTCGTCGACACTGTGGAGACTCCAAAGCAGCTGTGCTCTGAAAAACAAGCTCAGTGTGCCATAGACTGCTGACACACACTGCCACTATGGAGGTGAGTCCGTGTTGACTTAACGGAAACAAAGTCTACGCAAGTCCAACGGAGATCAATGGCTCTCTTCCAGAGTGCCATACACTCTATCTGATTTGTTTTAAGACATGTCTACCACTACTCAATCAATCAAACTTATCACTCAATCACTGGAGTTAAGCGAAACGTTTGCCTATCTCTCTCTGTTTGTTCCCCAATCCCCCCCCCCACCCCCCCACTGGTTATTTTTGCACTGTACTCAGGGGTTATCCTGTGGAGTTTCACAATTAGAGGTTTCCCAGCATGCTTTGGGGTGTGCCGATTCGCCACTGGTTGCCAGGGCCGTCCGCTGTTGCCAGGTGCCTCTGTCTGCTGGTATTTGTCATCGTCAGTAGTTAAAAAGGTCAGACCTGTGGAGCCGCATGAGAGTTCCCCCCCCCCCGCCCCACACCCCCCCCACCAACACCCCTGACCCCTCCCCCCCACCAACACCCCTGCCCCCCTCCCCCCAACCCCATGCTCCACACAGGCCCTGGGAGGGTTAAAAAAAACATTAGATTTGTGCCGGCAGAAGCAGCTGGATATCCATTTTCACTGAGGGAGAAGGTGTGTGTGTGTGTGTGTGTGTGTGTGTGTGTGTGTGTGTGTGTGGATGTGTGTGGATGTGTGTGGATGAACACCGTCACTCGAACGCAAAGGCCGATTGGCTGGAAAGTTCAAATGCAGGGCTGCAGTGCTTATCTCAATTCAGCGGCCAATCAGCGAGCCCCGTCTGTACCCTGTTGCTCAATGTTTTCTTTTCTTGGCCAGAGGAAGTGGAGGCCGTAAGTCACCGCAGGTAACTGGCGCACAGCTACCTCTCTGTTCAGGTGGGGCAGTGACCTCATTTTATCTTTTGCATTACATCACCCCCTCCCGCCGGACCCAAACCCCCCCCCCTCCCCCCCGCCCCACAGCCTGAAAAAACAGAGCGGCCGCTTTCACAAACAGTGACCTGTAAAAACACGCCGGCGTTCGATCTGAGACGGCGACCTTGGTACCGGCTGAGCTCCACTTCCTGTCTCGTGAAACGGTGAGAAAAAAAACCGTGTCCGTCGGCCTCGGACCAATCCTGCTTCACCCTGCAAGCTCTCGGCCTTGTGTACGGGCTCGAACCAAAACGCTCAGCGCGTTCCCTTCCTGGGATGGTCCCAGTGTTCTCTAGCCAGCCGTGTAAACTCGGCGAAGGCGTGCCCGTGGGGAAGACCCCGATTCCGGAAGCGTAAACCGCGAGACACTGTGACTGAGTAGCGAGGGGAGACGTGCGCTAGCCCTTTAAGGATCACAGACTTGTTAACTTGAACGCTCCACTGCGGATGGAACAGCTGCTTCCCGGCTTTTGAAAGCGCCGAGCTCTAAGAACACCGACTTAGAATTTTGAAAAACGTTCCACAAAATTTACTCCTCTTTGAAACGGTGAAGCGCGTCTCCTGGCGGGCCGCCTGGCCTCTGAGCGCCCGGCCCAGCGTCCCCCGCCTCGCCCTGTCCCCAGACGGGACGGTCCCTGGAGGGCTCGAGCCCGGGCCGTCTGCGTTCTGATAACTACGCCATTCTGGACCGCGCCGATTTAAGGATTAAACCCCGCCCACTCACCATGAATCGCGGGAAGCCCACCGGGTCCTTCAGGTACGGCTCGTACTGGTAGATGTAGGTGAAACAGGAGTCTAGGGGACAATCTAGAACCACCTTCACACAGACCGACCAACAGACAGACGGACAGACGGACAGAGAGAGAGAGACAGGTCTCAGAAACAGTCAAATACACTGTCAAACTCTGACATATTGCCATTCGTAATTTATTTTGTAAGGGAGAATGCATGACACACGACAGGTTCACCATACATGCAGTTCTTCGCTGAGCAACATAAAATAAAGGACTATGGTGACGATGAGGATGATTTTGACTGACGAAGATTATTTTTTACCATTATTATTATACAGCAAAAGTCTAAGTTTAAAATATTAAATATGAAATAATTATTTTATTGAGTTGCTCTAATAATGAGTTTCCATACAGGAATTGCTACTCAGAAGCTCAGTGCTGCTGAACATAAGGGATTAAAGAATGACGACAGCTACATAGAGCAATGGGGTGAGGCAGCGATTCAGGGGGGGTTGGGGTGGGAGGGGGGTTGGGGGGGTGACCCCGATTACTCACAAAGCCCCTGAAGATCGTGAAGCCCATGGCCCCAACCAGGAAGAGCACCAGGAGCAGGTCCAGGGGCCGGGAGAGGAGACCACGCTTCTGCTCTGCTGCCACCTGCAGGTTGGAGGACCACATGACCATTACACTCAGCTGAGTCTGAAAAAAAAACTGCACTACCTTTGTGTAATTCCTGACCCCTGGATCCAAATGGGGAGGAATGGGGAGTCCAAATCAAGTGAAGCAATAATACCACCCCCATCTCACCTGGTCAGCTGGGATGATTGGCAGCTCCCTCGGCCTATTGAAAAGGGAGATGGCCCCCCACAAGGCCCCGAACAGGAAGGGGAAGTTTAGCCAATAGGTGGGGCAAATGTACGCGCCGTATTTTCCTGGGGAAAAAAATTTAAAAACAGAATGCAGTCTATGAGGCTCTGTTCTGTCCCGCGTAATTTCAAGAGTCAACATAACAACCCGGAATAGATTAGATACACAGAGGGTGAGCGGCTATGCCACCATAGATGGGTCCCGACCCCCAGTTTAAGAAGCACCACTCCAGAGCAATCCACCTAACTACAGCACTTGTGATTATTTTCTTGTTTATAAATTTTTTTGACGTTTTATTTTTTTTTTCTGGATTTTTTCTGGAGTGCCAGTTTGTATCGCCTCCTCAATCCTTCAGACCTCGGAATGTTTGCTCGATGATGTCATAATACCATCATCATCATCGATGACATCGTCAGAGTAAGCAGAGGAGGGAGCGGTATTCTCACCGATGATGATCCCCGGCACGTACACGGCCATGTTGGCCAACAGCGACCCGGCCCAGAACAGCCCCATACTGCGGTAAGACATCCTGGGGGAGTGGGGGGGGGGGGGGGGGGGGGGGGGGGGGGGGGGGGGGGGGGGGGAGGGGGTAAATACATGAGTTTGGTATTTATCTGACATTCTTATCCAGAGCAGTGTACTACACACATTGAATTTCTTTTAAGATACAATTCACACATACTGCTGTATAATTATTTTTTCCAGATTAGATATCATACTCAAAGGTGCCACAGCAGCAAACATTGCTGGGATTCAAACCCGCATCCTTTCAGCTACAAGCCCAGTTCCGTAGCCATCAAATTACACCGCAACCCAAAAGAGGACCATCACTGCTGTTACAGATGCATTACGTACATTTAACATGCGTGGAGTGTACTTCATACAGTCATGTTATCATATATCATATAACACTGAACTCTCACACAATTATAAATGCGTTTGTTCAGGATTTTTTGCTGCTCATACTCTTAACCAGAGTATGCATATAAAGGACTGTGTACAGACCATGGAATTATGGTGGAATCAACTGTTGACTTTGTGATAAAACAGTGTGTGCAGTTATCAGTTGTGCAAATTGCCCATTTCTAGATGGGTACAGGGGCAATTCAGGTACTATGTATCCTGTGGCTGAGATATGATTGGATATCAGAAGCCAAGTTGAGATGTGATAGGATAATGGCACTTACTCATTGGCCATGCGCTGCACCATGAAGAGGTACAACAGAAAGTGTACCACGCCATCCCAGTATGACATCATAATGGCGTATGCTGTCACTACGTAGGGCTCCCCCTGCAGGACAGAAAGCGCAAGGTTACTGCCATGGCCACTCAGCAGGAAGTGATGTAATCAAAGTTCAGGTGAAGGGCCTTGACTAGAGCATGAGGTGAAAAAATGTGTGCGTGTGTGTGTGCGAGTGTGTGCGTGCATGTGTGTGTATGTGTGTGCGTGCACGCACGCCTGCGTGTGTGTGTGTGTGTGTGCGTGCACGCCTGCATGTGTGTGTATGTGTGTGCGTGTGTGTGTGTATGTGTGCGTGAGTGCACGCCTGCGTGTGTGTGTGTGCGTGCACGCCTGCATGTGTGTGTGCGTGTGCGTGTGTACAGTTTGTGCTGACCGTCTTTTGATAGAATTCCATGAATCCTGAAGTGAATCTATCCTGCTCCAGGGCGATGACCAGGCTGATCACACAGGTGAAGGAAAACTCTACAAAAACTGGAGGGGAAAGAACAGTGACAGTGAACACACAACCTCTCCTTCTCTCTCCCCCTCTCTCTCTCTCTCTCTCTCTCTCTCTCTCTCTCCCTCACTCTCTCTCTCCACCTCTCTCATCTTCTGTATATCTGTCTGTCTTCCTCTTCCTTTATCTTTCTCCCTTTCTCTTAAGACCTTTCCTTCCCTTTATCTCTTTCTTCTGTTCTTTTTGTTCTCCTTCTCACCCCCTCCCTCCCTGTGAGTCTGATGGTACAGCAGGGTACCTGTGAGCCTGACAGTGCAGCAGGGTACCTGTGTGTCTGACAGTACAGCAGGGTACCTGTGTGTCTGATAGGTACCTGTGTGTCTGACAGTACAGCAGGGTACCTGTGTGTCTGATAGTACAGCAGTGTACCTGTGTGTCTGATAGGTACCTGTGTGTCTGATAGTACAGCAGGGTACCTGTGAGTCTGATAGTACAGCAGGGTACCTGTGTGTCTGATAGGTACCTGTGAGTCTGACAGTACAGCAGGGTACTTGTGAGTCCTTCTGGGCGACTAATTCATTACAGAATTCAGGGCCCTAATTGAATCAGTGACTCCAGAGGGCCATGTTTATGGAGTCGGGGCGATGAGTGCGTTTGAGGCCTCTGTTTTAACGCAGAGAGGGTCTGAGCGAGCTGGAAGATTTACCTGCACAGCTCAGCATCCGCCCCACTGAGCTAAATCAAGGACCTGGGGGGCGGTATAAATTCTGTGGTTGAACTGGTTTGTTTTGAATTGACTTATAAGGTGCGGTGAACACTTTATTCTCTCAACCTATTAACCGTCCTGCTCCTGAAGGAACGGACAGAATGCAAGATATTCCAGTGATTTCTGCCACAGGGGTCTCAGCACTCAACAACTATTTTAGCGCTGTCAGCTGAAAGAAAATGAGTATTCGAAAGCTTCTTCTGCGCACAGACAGATTTCTGAATTATTGCAGCCTGTGAGCCGAGGACAGAAGCCTCTGCCTACCGTAGAAGAGGGGGTCTTTAGGGGGTCTGTGTCGGACGGCGAGGTAAACCACCAGGAACACCGCCAGCATCACGACCACTCCAACGACCGGGATGACCTGTGGACTGCAGAGAGACAGTGTGACTCAAACTGTGTGTGTGTAAGTGTGTGTTTATATGTGTGTGTGTGTGTGTGTGTGTAAATGCGTGTGTGTGTGTGTTTCCTTGCATGTGTGTGTATGTGTGTTTATGTGTCTGTGGATGTGTGTGAGTGTGTGTGTTTGTGTTTATGTGTGTGTGTGAGTGTGTGTTTATGTGTGTGTGTGTGTAAGTGTGTGTTTATATGTGTGTGTGTGTGTGTGTGTGTGTACATGCGTGCGTGTGCGTGCGTGTGTGTGTGTGTTTTCTGCCCTCGCACATGAGTAAGCAGTAATGAAGGTGTGTTTGAGTAACACAGAGCTCATCCAACACCCCGAGCCCCCAGGAGGGGAAATGGCCGCTGATGACAGGTAGAAACGAACGACTCTGGCGTCGAGGTCAGAGACGGCAAGCAGGCGGGCCCGGCAGGCGGGTGGTCCCGTTAAAGCGCTGTTGGTCGGCGCGGCAACGTGCCCCCCCCCAATGGCTAATGAACTGCCCGCCGGCGGAGTTCCGCGTGCCCGCTGGGCACCGAGCGCGCTCCTCTGAGCCAATCACGGCGCAGTGCAGCTGCTCGACCGTCGATTGAAAATAACCGATGGCTGTGGGGGGGGGGGGGGGGGGGGGGGGGGGGGGGGAAGGCGGGGGTGCGTTTTTCCGCATTTTCTCGATCTCCCGAATTGAAAGGAGTCAGTTGCACAGACGGGATGGGCCTACAGCTATTATTAGGCTTTCAGAAACTGAGAGAAAAAAAAGGAGAAATTGAGGGATGGCTATATGTTGGTCAGAGTGAAAAGATTCAGACCCTGGTGTCTGTGTCGGAGATGAGAGAGTGCAGTGAGTCAGCCTTTGGGGGTGGGGGGGTTTTCCCTCACGCCTTGCTGATCCTCCTCTATTATTCTATTATTCATGATCTGTTATTTTATATTAGCCTCAAAGAGGCATGAAAACCCCATTTGAGTTTCTCTGCACAGGCCTTGAAACAACAAAGACGTGACCTGTAATCAAAATAAAAATAAAACCTCCAGTATTTTTGTTGAAGAGTTTATATCGCCTACCACGTACAGCATTATGTTGCTGAATTAAGCAGTGCGAACAGGACGCAGAACAGCTCGGGCAAGGCCAAGACGGTCAAGAATCATCCCAGAAATGCTGTTTGGTTGCACAATGGCGGAGGACAGTTAGTATAGTATAAACCGAGTTTAATTTTTTATTCTTACAATACTTGTTCAACCGAATATGCCTTGTTTTGTGTGGATTTTACATTAGACACTGGTCAAGACATTTGTACGAAAAGGGTTGTCACGTGTGGATGAAAATAATGTACGAACTAAAAGTTTTACTGCAAGAGATCCACTGGATGTATTTTAAACGAGCATCTAATGAATGTTAACTTGGTAATCAAAACAAATTCATATTTAAAAAAAAGACCACATAAAGTGTAAGAATACATTTTTTGAACAATGTTTGCCAATTTTTATATGATTGTAATATTGAATTTTAAAGCTTTTGAGCAAAAAAAGGAAGACAAAATGATAAGCTTAAAAACACGAAATTCACAGAAAAGGCAACTTTGATATATTGATTTTAGAAAGGTAAGCATTGCCTATACCCCCATTATCAATACATGGCCAATATTTGACACTTAAAGTCCTGATATGAAAATTTTCAACTTTACACTAAACTATGATAAATTTTCACCTGGGCTAATTTTATTTCTTGTTTTTTTTTTTTTGTTTTTTGCTATCGCATATGCGTCTTTAAAAATTAGATATTGGTTATTATAAATGACCTCTTTACCAGTGTTCGTTATATTATCAGTTGACAGGCTTGTTGTTAGTGAGCCCCCAAGCGGTAGATAAACTTAGGCCTACTACATTTGATTTGACTCAAACCTCATTTTAAATGTGGACAGAATAAAATAAAGGCTTCCCTTCTTTAAAGAAAGCAGTATTTGGAAATCGGCATCATCTTTTAGTCACGTCGCGACATCACGTCACATAAAACACTTAGTGACCTACCGTAGCACGTGCTTCGGTTATGCTCAATTCCTCTATCGTAGTGATTACATTGTTTCGTAATTACGACGCTGGATTTCATGTGGGGAAATCGGCAAATTGAAACTTACTGTTGGAAGGCTGGAACGTTGTTCATGGTGTATAGTACCCCAAGCGCCGACAAAGAAAAGAAATAAACACATATTTCCTGCGGTATATTCATTTTCATAAATTAATGGTTAATAGGCACTCTCAGTAATGTAGCCTACTCCACTGGGAGCTCCTGCTTTTAACTCCACTATGTCGTCTAAAAAACAAGTCTACTGATCTTCACTGTTAAACGCAAAACTGTTTTTTGTCGTGCCACATGCTGGTGTCCCGTGTCCCCTCGAGGAATGAAGTCAGACTTTACAATCACCGAGACCAAACTTTCCCACTGAGGGCAACTTGTGCAATGTCGCGTCAGACTCCACGCGGCTTTGCTTTCAAAGTCCATCATAAGTGCGTCTCCCTCGCGATATGACTGGCGTCCTCTTCCTACAAGAAGCGCTATGGAACTTTGGACTTGGGCACATTCAAGTCTTATCATAGTGGCGCTTTGATGTCCACTGCAATTCATGTAAAATTCTGAACAAAATAACTCGGGATGTTGTGAACATATTCTTTTTTCTTTAAAAAAAAAAAAAGAAATTTAAAGGAATGAACGTATTACACTATTCTTTGTTGCAGCAAGTCATGGTAACAAGGAAGAACAGGAAAACAAAATCACCAACGTCGCATGTTACAGTCAAAAAATATAGGCTACCAAGTGAAACGCACCGTTGCGACCCAGTCGTCAAGCATGCATGTAAATGTAATATCCAACAGAGGGCGCTTTAGTGGAGGTATTGCTTTGTTTTGAAGAGCAGCGCATCTCCTCGGCAGGCAAACGTGCACGCGCTACGGGTCGACAGTCTTATGAACGCACACTGCTGGACCAATAAAGGCGGTAACGTTGACAGCTGCATTTCTGTTTCGACAAAAAAAGGGTTATTGCACTCTCTGACATAAAGGTACAGAGGAGGTACATTTTTGTTCTTTAAGGAACAAATTTCCGAAGTGTACCTACCCAGAATACTAATGTTCCAAAGCGTACCCAATATGTTCTATTTAGGTACTAACCTTTTACAAGCAAAAAAGGTACAAATGAATTATGTACTGCTGGCTAGGGGTACAATTTTATGTACTTATATTGGGTTCGACCCCAGTGGCAAGCATTTGTACACTTTTAGGCACTTTTCATACATTTTTTTTCTTAGATTGTGCATTTTCAGCCATTTCATAAGTGTGTACATAATATTGGTGGTCAAGTTGAAACATCCACCCAAAGTTTTAAGAACTTGTTCAACGATGACAAATGTTTGAAGCACATGCTTATTTTTCTTTTTTTTTTTTTAAACTGAAGAAAAAACTAGATGATGAAGCCGCAGGAAGTTTCTTATGCATTAATAATGCAACATGGGGTTCAGAAACAAACAGCGGCCAACTCTTGTAGTGTAAGTTTTGTGTTGGGACAGGCAATGAGACAGTAGGCATATGACCTACCCTGACTTGTTGTCTGTAAGTGTCTTATCTGTTGTCATGTTTTTTGTGTTTTGTGTGGACCCCAGGAAGAGTAGCTAATGTTCTGCATCAGCTAATGGGGATCCTAATAAAATCCTAAATCCTAAGACCTATAGGGAGGCACTAGTGTGTCACTGCAATGTGTGTCTCTGTGTCAGAATTATCCCGGCTTATCTTTAAGAGTGTTACTGTTCACATAGACAGAACCCAAATGTCATCATGGCCACTGGAGGGCACATTCTGTGAGGGTATTAAACCATTTGGTTCCCAACCCAAGTACTGAGGGACTCCCCTGTGTATGCTGGTCTCCGTTCCAACCACAATTACAATCCCAGAATTTTTAAAAGCCGTTAATTTTTGTTAATGAGGTGCTTTTTGTGTTTAGAGGGATTCCTTAACCTCTTAAGTCACAATATATCAGAAATAGCTATGCATGCCATGAAGGGGTGCAATTCAGTTCACATTGTGCTATATTGCAAACAATTACGTGAAAAGAGGGTACACAATATTTAACGGATCAAATTAAAGACGGAGACGAATCATTTGGCTCCTAAATGGTGAAAATGAGAAAATAAATCACATTCAACACATCAACAGAATGATCTCATTTAAAGTACCATATCCAGGATAAGGTTATTGTTATCTGGTAATTTTGTATCTGCATGCAGGTAATTATCAAGTATCATACAGTGCAAAATTGCACAATGACTCGGAAACACAATCTTGTGATAAAACTGTCAAAAAGGCACAAATTTCCCTCTACTTATTGAAGCAACTGCTTGGATTTGGTATGACGACAGCAGCGGAAGTATCGTCTTTCCAAGTCAAGATGGCGGCCTCAATCAGGAAGTGAAAAAAACAAGCCCACTTGAAAAAAATACATTAAAACCACCGGTCTCTGTGTGATAATAATACAATTGTCATTAAGAGCTCGGTGGAAGGTTACCAGGCAAAGAAAACGTTTTACATTCTCGGTAAGTATTCACGTCATGCTTTGACAAAGGAATTAGTTGGTTAACGTTAGCAAAAATATGTGTAGCTACCTAGCTAGCTAATTCCGTACTGGCTCGATAGTCAACGTTAGCAAGCGGCTGTTATATTACTGGTCAGAGTGTGGTCTGTGTAGCTTGCTAGCAAATTATACCCTCCGTTTCTTAGACTTTTATATTAACTGGAGTAGTTGTCATATTTCATATGTTAGAATGGTAGCTAGACTATTATATGTCTTGATAGATTTGGACGGTAAAGTTTCGACAAAATGATGAACCTGCTAGGTATAGGAATGCAGCTAGCTAACTAGCCAGGTAGCTAATGCTAGCCAACTAGCCATCCACAGACATTAGCTAGGTGGGTCCTTTGTGTGACATAGTAGCTAACCAACGTTAGCTTGCTTTCTAGCTAACGTTATCGTACTACATAAAGTGATTACTGTTAGTACGGTATTTATTTAGCTAATGTATCAATAACAGTAACTTATACCAAATAACTACAAAATTGTTTGCCAATGTTACCCAATCAGTTATCTAGTCTAGCTAGACCTAACTGTAACTTTGAACGTTAAGGGCAAGAGTGCACCACAATAACAGTGCTAGCTGGCTAGTGATCTCATATTTCATCTCTGGTTTTGTTAGCTAGCAACAGCTGAGTTAGCATGCCAACTGGTCAGATTAATACTGGGATGTAACTTAATGTTATCTGAGTAGTCCAGCTACATTCATGTTCAAGTTTATTTTACGATTGGTTCACGTCCGAATCAGCGTGCTTGCAATGTACTTATCATGAAATGAAACCTGATCTCACTTGGCTAACGTTAGCCAAGTTTGCTAACTGACAATCGGTTACTTCGCACACTATGGCTCTAACTAAAATCGTAGAGTCGGCCAAGTTATCCAGCTAGCTGGCCAACGTGCAGTATTTAGATTGGAAAGCTCGTCATCTACAGCGACAACGGCTTTTCCTTATAATGTAACTAGAGTTAGCTCGAGCTGGCTAACGAACATTAACTTTAAACTTTAAACGGTAGCCAGCCAGCTTGGCACTCAGAATCTGGCAGGCTGCCGGTGCATAGCTGTCCCGGTGCTGATAAGACGTTGGACGGCACAGTATGTTCTCGTAATGGAATTAAGACGAGGCCATCATTACTTTGGGGACTTCATTGTAACGTAACCGAAAAAGGCGACTGAGTAATAATGCTATTAAAGGATCAAATGCGGTTAGAATGTGATAACTGGAATATTCTAGAATCTACCAGAACTTTTGATAACGTAACTTCGACGTGTTTAGTTCGGTTTAGTCAGCCGTGTCCGTTACCTAGTGAACGGGGTGAACGGGGTTGTTTCGACAGTGCTCCTGTCTTCAGAAGTTTGTCCTTTAGTCCCATTCGGTTTGTTCTTTCTTCTCTGAAGTGAAAAATCATTTGCACACAGACTAGAAAATGTTCTGTGCCATTTCTGTGGTTATTTTATTGTGCCCGAAGCTGCGTTTTTGTATGATGGACAATTGGCCTGTTTGAAGTCCCCTATATCTGCCACAGACCATATATATCGAGGCAATGTTTGTTTGTTGTATGATATTGCATTTATAGGTCACTTATGTACAGTATATATCCGTACAGGGCATAGTCTTCAACAGGTTTGGTTATTAGCGAGTTTTGAAAGGCATGATTGCTGCGACATTGTTCCCCGTTCATTTGGTAAACATGACGGTTGACTCTGTCGGATGTGAGCATTGTAATTGAAAAGTGCCCTGTACGAAACTGAATGTTGATTGTTTGCTGGTGGTCTTGCGTTTGCATTTGGTGCCATCCTTTGTTGATGTTTTGCCTGAAGGATTCTCTCTCTCACCAGCAAGAATGAAGATGTCTCACATCATGGTTAATATCAAAGCATAAATGAAGCAAAAAAGACACTGGCAGGGCAGGTTTCCAAATGCTTGTTACACCCAAACACAAGTTTTAATCTTACAGTTAGCCTAGGGGCCTTCACAGGGGAACTGTCTTTGTTCTACTCCCTCTCTCCGAGCTGAACTTTTCTTCTGTTAACAAGGGCAGCTTTTTCCCATAGCAGTGGTCTTGGGTAATCAGTGTTTTTCACCCTCAAACACACTTCTTTTGAACTATTGCAATATCTGTAAAGAAGTGAGCTGTCCATTGTGAAATAAAAACCGCACAGAAGTGTTTTTTTTCTGTTACAATTTATGGATCATCAGCTAGGCCCTTTGATACTCTTTTCCCACTGTAGAGCTGAACCAGGCTGGCTCATTATAGCCCTTTCCCACTGTAGAGCTGGAACCAGGCTGGCTCATTTTACCCCTTTCCCACTGTAGAGCTGAACCAGGCTGGCTCATTATAGCCCTTGCCCACTGTAGAGCTGGAACCAGGCTGGCTCATTATAACCCTTTACTGCTTTCCTAAAGTGTGAAGCCATCATGTGCTTCCACTGCCTTAGTGCTTTGCGTTTGTCTCCGCATTCTTCTGCACGACTCAGTGATCAGGTGTGAATGGTCGCTCTACGTGAGGCTCAGGAAGTCACGGGGCACTGTCACGTATCCCATGGGCACTTGCTTTTGCACTTGGAATGCCAGTACAGGGGACAAAGGTGAAAGCAGAGCCAATCGGATCCATTGTAAAAGGAGAGCCAATCGGACCCATTTTACAGCAGAGCCAGTCAGATCCATTGTAAAAGCAGAGCCAGTCAGATCCATTGTAAATAAAGACCTCACCTTGGCAAATCCATAAAAATATCCTTAATGTAACTGAACTTCTCTTTTGTTAATGCAAAGATTTGATTGTCTCGTCGTACTTTCTATTCACTCCTCTTCTTTTGCTTCCCCTTTCATTGTTTCTTTTGAGCTCAGTTTTTGTTCTTTCTCTTTGTGTTTTCTACTTTCTTTTTTGTCTTCATTTATCTCTCTTTCTTTGTTCTGGATCAACTGAGGAAGGAGGAGTTTGTCTCGAGAGAATTTCTGGTGATTAGAAATGTCAGATTGTTGACTCATAAAGTGGCCTTGTGTGTGTTACCCATGCCCCTGAACGCGCACACACACACTCCCACACACACCCACACCCACACCGGTCACTTAATGTGCTTGGGCTCAGGCGACAGGGAGGTTAGGGAGTTTGTGCTTGACCGAGGGCTGTTTGATTTGCTTTCTGTGCATTTCGGAAGTGCGTTTTTTTTATTCCCTGGCGAGTGTGGCCTGGGGGTGCGAGAGAACTCAGAATAGCCGTGACCTTTTTGCATTCGGCTCTGACTCGACGGGGCTAGCCTAGCGCTGTCTGGCGCGGCGAGTTCGCACTCGTCCCCTGCTCCGTTTTTCTTTCCTCTCTCTCTTTTTTTTTTTTTTTAACCGCCTCTGAAGTGGGCCGCCTCCCATCCTCCTGGCCAGCGCGCGTTCCCTCAGAACACGCCTCGCGTTGATTACTTTTACACGCGCAAGGCGGGAGGGAGCGGTCCAAGGTGCGAGAAACGCGAGCGTTTCCGGACCGGTCGGGCAGGGACGACGCTCCCGTTCGGTCACACGCGGTCCTGCGGCGTCTTTCTGTACTACGCGCTTGTGCGCGCTCGCGTGTCTGCGTGTGTGCACGTGTGTGTGCGCACGTGTGTGCTTGTCTGCGTGTGCACGTGTGTGCGTGCGTGTGTCTGCGTGTACGTGTGTGTGTGCGCGTGTCTGCGTGTCCTCGTGCGTGTGTGTGTGTGTGTGTGTGTGTGTGTCAGCAGGATGCGTTTGCCTATTCCGGTGTGTCAGACCCATGCTTGTGCTTGTTAATGCGCCTGTTGCAGTTTTCTTCACGGCGCACGTGTGGTTTTCCATTATTAAAGTGTTCTTCATATCAAACGTAATTATATCACTTTTCAGTGATAATTTCCTTAAATTTAAAGACGTTTGGAGAACTTGTGATGTCTGCTCAAGGCTCGCGTTCTGATGTGGAATCCTTTCATAAAGCCTTTTCCCAGCGTAGTGTGCAGCGTAGCGTAACGGTAGAGAACTGGGCTCGGAACTCAAACACTGTGTGTTTGACGCCCGTTGTTCGGTGTTGCCTTTGAGCCTGTGTGTGTGCAAAGATAATTAACCTTGATTTGCTTCAGTAAAAATGCCCAGCTGTGCAAATAGATTGCATGTGAAGATGTAATCTGTTTAATTTGTTCTGGATGAAATCGCCTAGTGGTGCCGGAACGATCCGGGTGTTTATTCTTCTGTTAATTTTTCCGCATTGTTTGAGAGAATTGCGAACGATCGGGTCGATGTGCGGCAGTAATTCGTCGTCACATGACGCGTCTGGTTCACGAGCAGTGAACTGAAGCGTAAGCCTGTGTGTCTGTGGCCCTCCTCCAGTAATATCGCAGAGTGGGGGTTTTGCACTGTAATTGTATTTTATTTTTTAAAATCCTGCTTACCAGCATCGGAGCCGTTTCTTTACGGGAAGCGGCCATTTTGGGGGGCGGGTAATGGTAATTACATTGAACTTTTTATCGATCGCTTGTCCGCGGGGACATGCAGCCAGTTTTATTTTTTTTTTTTGGGGGGGGGCGGGGAGGGTTTCATTCAGGGAGCTATCCTGTGCTGCCAGAGGAACATCAAAAGTCAAAGTGTCTCTCTGACTCTCTCTCTGTCTCTCCCACCCTCTCGCTCTCCCCCCTCTCGCTCCATCTCTCTCTCCCTCCCCCCCTTCTCGCTCCCCCCCCCCCCCCCAGGGATGGCTTTGCTGCGGCTGTGCTAGGTGTGCTGTAGGGACAGTGCGGTCCGGCCGCCATGTTGTGTGTTCAGGGCGCGTGAGACCCATCCGCTCTGCGTCTCCTGCCATGGACGGGGAGGACTACCTGCACCCGGAGGGCCCGCAGCTGGACAGCGCCCCCTACAGGCCCGCCTCGCCGCTCATGCACTCTGCAGCGGAGGTACGGGGAGCAGGGTAGCGTGCCTGAAAAGGGCCCCTTCCAGGCCTAGAATGGGTGTGGCCAGAATCACAGTGCATTCTGGGACCTGGAGGCGGACGAGCGACGTCAAACTGATTTGTAAAACCTGGAAACGCGCAGTGTTCTTGTGAAAGGGGGTGACTTCCATGCTCCTGAAACGGGGGACTTTAGAGGCAAATTAGCTTTCATTCTGAATTGGCGTGGTCAGCTTCACAATGCATTCTGGGAACTGGAGGCAAGTAGGGAATGTCCAATTGAGTACACAATGTCTAGTTGCCTCAACCTAAAAAAAAAAAAAAGTGTTGAATGTTCAGCTGAAGGATCGTATTGCGTGTCACCCACTTACCTCAGAGTGGACTAATCCCCTGGGGAACGGTGGGCTCTCTCCGACAGAAAGGGCTCCATTCAGCTCTGGGTGTTCAGTGAAACGCTCCTCCAGGAGCGGTGAGTGCCAGGAGCCCTGCAGCTTTTAACCCGTCCCTTAACTGGCGGTGCGTTGACATGACGACGGAGCGAGTGGAAATGAGCGGGAATGCGTCTCACGCTTTTCCCCGAGTTCTCCATTCTCTGGAGCTGTCGGGGCGCTGCTGGTACTGATTTAGGATAAGCCCACGCAACAGAACAGAGAGGTCTGCTCCTTTTCTTCTGAGCCGCCTGTTAAAACTCAGAGCCAAAGGTTATGAGCAGCCGGACAGTTTAAATAAGATTTAATGCACTAAGGGTGGCGCGCTACGGTTTGGAGTCCGCCTCACAGGCTCGCAGCTCTTTGCACACAAACCGTGCGCACCTGGAAGGGTTTTACACCTCTCTCTCTCTTACACACTGTCTCTCGCTCTCATTCACTCTCTCTTTTTCAGTAGTACCGTGATGCGATCGAACTTTGAGCTGAGAGCTGTCTTAATCTTCTGATGTTCTAGCATGCAGTTCTGTAATAATTTAACATTACATTCTTCTGTTGTTCCACTGAGTTCTCTTATTAGCATTGGATCATTATAAACTTATATTGTTCTAATCTTTGTATGTGTGTCCCCCCCCCCACAGGATCAGATGTATCCCTGTAGCTCCTGGGGTGTCCCGCAGCAGTCTGCGTACAACTTTCCCTATTCTATGCAATCCACAAACCAGTAAGTGTCCCTCCGTTCCCCGTCTCCCCCCACTGCTGTCTGCAGACATTCACAGGGTTGTCATGTGACCTCACAGCTTACTGATCTCTGGTGTTCTCAGCTGAACATTCTAATGCTGATGTCACAATCGCAGCCGGTGACTGAAAGCGACCAGAGTTCTAGAACACTGACGTAGAACTTTGAGAACACGTTCCAAGAAGCCCGCTCTTCATAGGCCTAAAGGAACAGGCTGAAGGGGTTTACAGCACAGAGCTGTTTTCTCCTCTTTTGCCACTTTGTATATCAGTGTCCTGATGATGTGCATGCCTGAATTTGGCTGGACTTTAGTATTTTAGATCTGGGTATTGTATTGTGTTTCAGCCTGCGTATTTATTTATTTATTTATTTTTTAGTCAGGGTTGTCATGTAGAAATGTCTCTTAGGTCCAGGGCTGTGTTGACCTTATGGTGTGTGATCTGGATGCTGAAGCCTGCCAGCGTTCAGTCCTCCTGTCCTTTTTTGCTCTTCGTTTTTTTTCCTGTTGCGGGGCCCGTGTGTGACTTCCTGCCCCCCTACCCCTCAGCGCGTCTCCATGGTTACGCAGCCCGCCTGCTTTGGTTTTCTCCTCTGCGACTGAGTCGCGCTCAAAACCACAGATGGGCCTGTTAGTCAGAAGAGACGTCGTCGTGTTCTCTCCATGCTACACGCTGTACCCGAGCCGGGGAGTTAACAGCAGGTTTAACCCAGCGTGGGTGCAGCTTGGTCCTGAAGGAAGGCCACTACTGCTACATGTTACAGTGTGTTAAAGGATGTATGACACTTCCCTGTGGGGACCCTAACTCTGCATTAAGAGGGAACACTGTCTGTAGTAGTGTGTTAAAGGATGTATGACACTTCCCTGTGGGGACCCTAACTCTGCATTAAGAGGGAACACTGTCTGTAGTAGTGTGTTAAAGGATGTATGACACTTCCCTGTGGGGACCCTAACTCTGCATTTAGAGGGAACACTGTCTGTAGTAGTGTGTTAAAGGACGTATGACACTTCCCTGTGGGGTCCCTAACTCTGCATTTAGAGGGAACACTGTCTGTAGTAGTGTGTTAAAGGGTGTATGACACTTCCCTGTGGGGACCCTAACTCTGCATTTAGAGGGAACACTGTCTGTAGTAGTGTGTTAAAGGACCCCAAAGCGTCCTTATGAGGACCCTGACTCTACATTAAGAGGGAACACTGTCTGTAGTAGTATGTTAAAGGACCCCAAAGCGTCCTTATGAGGACCCTGACTCTACATTAAGAGGGAACACTGTCTGTAGTAGTGTGTTAAAGGATGTATGACACTTCCCTGTGGGGACCCTAACTCTGCATTAAGAGGGAACACTGTCTGTAGTAGTGTGTTAAAGGATGTATGACACTTCCCTGTGGGGACCCTAACTCTGCATTTAGAGGGAACACTGTCTGTAGTAGTGTGTTAAAGGACGTATGACACTTCCCTGTGGGGTCCCTAACTCTGCATTTAGAGGGAACACTGTCTGTAGTAGTGTGTTAAAGGGTGTATGACACTTCCCTGTGGGGACCCTAACTCTGCATTTAGAGGGAACACTGTCTGTAGTAGTGTGTTAAAGGACCCCAAAGCGTCCTTATGAGGACCCTGACTCTACATTAAGAGGGAACACTGTCTGTAGTAGTATGTTAAAGGACCCCAAAGCGTCCTTATGAGGACCCTGACTCTACATTAAGAGGGAACACTGTCTGTAGTAGTGTGTTAAAGGATGTATGACACTTCCCTGTGGGGACCCTAACTCTGCATTAAGAGGGAACACTGTCTGTAGTAGTGTGTTAAAGGATGTATGACACTTCCCTGTGGGGACCCTAACTCTGCATTAAGAGGGAACACTGTCTGTAGTAGTGTGTTAAAGGATGTATGACACTTCCCTGTGGGGACCCTAACTCTGCATTAAGAGGGAACACTGTCTGTAGTAACGTGTTAAAGGACCCCAAAGCCTCCTTATGAGGACCCTGACTCTACATTAAGAGGGAACACTGTCTGTAGTAGCAGAGCACGAGACTTCAGCCGTACACAGTGTACCCCTTGCTGTGTTTTTAAGCTCTTCTCCCTTGTTTCTCGGCACATGGAGGAATATTCTCTGGTCCAGCAGAGCTCAAGGACGTCGTGGCCTTGCACACAGTTGATTCATTCTGTGGTCTTGGGATATGCAGTTTGTTGATGCGAGCCAGGCCAGTGTTATCTGGAACCGCCTCCGGACAGCAGGGGTGCGGTTTCAGAGTAGCTCGGGTCATAAAATAATGGGTTACTTTTGCGTTTATTTCTCTCCGCAGTTTATTTGAGGTCTTCAGACTTTGCCTGAGATCCCCAAAAGTTGGATGTAGTGTTCCCCCGGAGCAGTGGCCCAGTCAGAACCCAGATTCCTGCAATTCTGAGGACACGCGTTGAGAATATTGCACAATTACAGATCATTTCATCACTTTAAAAAACAAAAAAAAGACAAAACAAAACACACTTTGGAAGGTGCAACAACATGGGTCCATGCCAAGCCCAGGTTAAATAAATTACGGTCTGACTTCAACACTTTAGATGCCAGTTAAGATCCTGCAGACTGCTGCCAATTTCATAAAGAAACCTCCATGTTCCCAATATTCTGAGCTTCATTCATATGATGGTACATCTGCGTTCACACGACAGTAGATCTTGTTAAGCGTTCTCATGGATCTGCTGGTGTTTTTTTTTTCAGGAGCATTTAAAGAGTGAGAGTGTTTGAAATACGTGCCTGTATTTCCGTTTCCTAGTTCCCGTAGTGTGGGCCACTAAGCCACACACTCTTTTTTTTTTTGCAGGGTAATGCACTGAACACTTGAATGTTCTCCTCTTGGGTTTGGTGTGAGCCTTTACGCCCCGTCACCCTTAAATGATGTAGGCATTTTTCGACGCTGTGTTGGTGGCGTGTACGGTGCTCCGCGCACTGCTCAGGGCTGTCCTACTTAGGAGGTGCAGCGAAAGTTCACCGGTGTGCCCTGCGGTGGTTGTGGTGAGGCGTGTTCTCGCACCTTTCTGGTGAAAGTCAAAAAAAGCTGCTCTCGTTTCCACCCGAAACCGCCTCCTCCAAAGACAAAGAAACGGCCACCTTCTCTGAGCTCTGATAGGGCAGCGCCTGGTGGGGGCGGAGCCGTGGACGCCAGCCAGTAGATTGATTGATTGATTGATTGATTGATTGATTATAGAGGGTATGCATTGACGTCACTTTCCCACCGGAATGCGGTCACAGGTTCACAGGTCACAGGTTTGATTCCCCGGTAGGACACAGCCATTGTAACCTGCATTGCTTCAGCATATGTCTAAAAAGTTCTGCAAGTTGCTCTGGATAAGCGACTGCTAAATGCCTGTAATCTAACGTAAAATCCTATTCACATTCAGCTAAAATTCCCATTGGTGACTGACACTCTAGTTTTGTGACCGCCGTAGAACATTGATTTTAATGGCGTAGATGTAGATGACAGCCAATCACAAGTGTCACTCAGTGTTCCCAGTGTTTTCTCTATGTTCTGACTGACGTGATTGTGGGCCGGTGGTGGTATGTAAGAGATATCATGTAGGAAGAGCACGTGGCCTGTGGTGGGTGATCTGCAGTCTGAGCCTCGCAAGATGGCCGCCTGTGGCACCAGCGGGTGATGGTCACTCACCAGCCTGCTGGCAAACTAAGTGGAAATCGATGCATTTGGACATGCCACGCAGATACTGGGATCCCATCCCATTACATTTTTTATTTTTTTTTTTTGCAGCAGTGGTTCATGACTAATACTTGAGTATAATCCACTTCACAGTGTTTGTTTTTTGATTTTATGGCTCGTCTTGAGTACAGTTTCGTTTTGACTCGCTGAGCTGGCTTGGGGGGGGGGGGGGGGGTCTGTTGTGCAATGGGACATCTGACTAAAGGGATTTCCGAAGAACAGCTCCCTGCTGACATCATTTTCCTTTGCTTTCTGTCAGTTTTTTGGTGAATCATTTCAGTGATTTGTTTCAGTTGATTCCCTGGATGACTCCTCCTCTGACTCCTCTCTCTCCTCTCTCTCTCCCCGCTGTGTTTGCAGGCAGTACCACTCGAGCGCCGCGTCGCTCGCCCGATCGGAGACGTACAACGCTTCGCTTTTCCACGACGCCAGCGAGTCGCCTGGCCTCGGGTTCTCCCAGAACATGGACTTCCCTCAGGTGAGAGTCAGTTCCTCCTTTACCTTCCCTGGAACATGGACTTCCCTCAGGTGAGAGTCAGTTCCTCCTTTACCTTCCCTGGAACATAGACTTCCCTCAGGTGAGAGTCAGTTCCTCCTTTACCTTCCCTGGAACATAGACTTCCCGCAGGTAAGAGTCAGTTCCTCCTCTACGCTCCCTGGAACATAGATTTCCCTCAGGTGAGAGTCAGTTCCTCCTTTACGTTCCCTGGAACATAGATTTCCCTCAGGTAAGAGTCAGTTCCTCCTGTACGTTCCCTGGAACATAGATTTCCCTCAGGTGAGAGTCAGTTCCTCCTTTACGTTCCCTGGAACATAGACTTCCCTCAGGTGAGAGTCAGTTCCTCCTTTATGTTCCCTGGAACATAAATGGGTAGTAGTCAGTTTCTCAGGATCTTCTCAGCATCACTGCAGTCACTCTGTTGGTGTTGGAGGATCACTTGGGTTACTTCATAAGACTTGAGTCTTGTTGATGTTACTCTGGAAGCATGGAGCTTTAGCGTCAGTGGAGTTACTCTGATAGTGTGGAATTGCAGTGTTACTGCTGGACCTGTCTGTGTTGCTCTCACTGAATGTGAAGCTTGAACATCCAGGGTTTTCCCTAGGTTTTCAGAGGGCTTCGACCCTCAACTGCATTTTGGAGTAGCGTGTTGTTTGTATATGAAGAAACGCTTTGACCAGCGGTTTTCATCAGTAAAAGACGTTACGTGTGAACACAGCCTAATTTTGTTTAGCTACCAAGCCACGTTAGATACTAACGTTAGTTCAGTCGAGGTATCTTTATGAAACTAGCTTCGCTGGCTAACGTAACTTAATTCAGTACATGGATATCTATGTAAGTTAGCTGGGTTCGCAATTTCTTTAGTTGTAAAATACTAAAAATAGGCTACATTAGTTATATCTTCTCTCTATCTGCTATCGCATTGTTAACATCCACAAGAATTACTTCCTAATAAAAAAGTTTATACTTCATTTATTCTTTGTTGAGGCTTACCTTATCGATGGCTTGCAACTTGCTCATCCGAGTCGATGGTTGTAACCACCTCGAATTGACGGTGCAGAGAAATATCATATCGGCTGTTTGATTAGCTTGGCGATGAGCGCCTGTCGCACACCAGTCACACAAACGCTCGTCCAAACCCCGATTGTTGATTGGCAGGTCATTCCTTTTGCCGGCTTACATTTCCGTTTGAGATCAAGCCACCTCTCCGTTTTTTTTTTGTTTTTTTTGTCAGCGCATCACCGTTGTTTTTACATTCATTCTGATACGTCGCCTCAATGCTTTTTTACGTTCGTTCGGCTTGAGGCTCTCCACACAGACACTCAGGCGCTGCGCCTCAGCCTTTCTATGGTACGGAGAACCCTGATCTCTCTGCAGTTGCTCAGTGGGGATGTGGTGGGCGAGCTGTGCCTCTGTGGTTACTCTGGGGGGCTGGGTGATGGGGGGGGTGGAGGTCAGCAGAAATCACCGAGGCTCCACCTGCTCGCCGCTGATGTCGGTGCTCTCCCTGGGGTGCGATGACTCCTAGGTGATGACCCTCAGGTGACCCCCCCCCCCCCTCCCCTGCTTTTCTCTGTCTGATGTCACAGTGGTCAAATTTCCACAGCTTAACCTCTTAGCGCAAAGCCCCTAGTGGTCAGCACGTCGGCGTGCCGAGATTACTGAACGCAGACATTCGGTGCTACTGCAACCAAAGTGTGAGTCGTTCATTTAACACGCACCCCTCCCTGCAGTCTCGTCTACAACTAAATCCCCCACCCATGACATAATGGACAATTCTGTCTATCTGGGCTTTCTTAAAAATATTCCGTCATAGTAACAAGATAAACCCGACAATAGCCCTAAGATATGCCAATACAGCAGTGAAAACGCTGCTCACTGAATAATGAAAGGAGTTATTTGGTCATATGGTCAAGGAGTTTTTGCAAACTAAAAAAGAGTAAATTCATTTTTGATTTTTTGCCTAGACAATTGCATTTGTGGCACATTATTTTTTTTTTCCAAAACTATGAATATAAACGAATCTGATTTAGTATTGTAAATGGTTCAAATGTATTGCTTCATTTAAGCCATTTTTCAAGTCTCTGTGGTCACATCTGGAGTTATAAAGCTTTAAATAGCGTACCCCCTAAAATGATTGGCCAGATTTGGCATGTGCGCATAAATTTACTTGTATCTGGCTTCGACACCCCTGTCTCAGGGTTAAGGGGGGGGGGGGGGTTGCTTTGTAGTGGCAGAGAAGCAAGGTCAGGACCAGCAGCAGCCTCAGAGTGTGCTCTCTTTGTCTTCCTACTCCCAGACAGCAGGGGGCGCTGTTCCTTTCTCACACAGTGGTAGGTCCAGCCTGCAGTCTGGATGCACCTTTTAGGAAACGTGTAGGGCAATGTGTGTTTGTGTTTGTGTGTGTGTGTGTGTGTGTGTGTGTGTGTGTGTGTGTGCGCGTGTATGCGTGTGTGTACATGTAGCACCGTGTCCCATTGTGGCCCCCCCCCCCGTGTGCAGGGCGGTGATGTCAGTGCGGCTGAGGGACCTCTGGTGGGTGCTTTACGGTAACTGACGGTGCGGTTATGGATCTGGCCCTGCACACGGGCCCTGCCGGTAAACTGCTCCCAGCCCCCTCTGCTTCGCCGCGCGGTGTTCCCTATCCGTCAGAGAGAGGAGAGACCCGCTCAGCAGTCACACTGCCAGAGAAAGGAGAGACCCGCTCAGCACAGTTCAGCACAGTCACACTGCCGGAGAGAGGAGAGACCTGCTCAGCACAGTCACACTGCCAGAGAGAGGAGAGACCTGCTCAGCACAGTCACACTGCCAGAGAGAGGAGAGACCCGCTCAGCACAGCACAGTCACACTGCCAGAGAGAGGAGAGACCTGCTCAGCACAGTTCAGCACAGTCACACTGCCAGAGAGAGGAGAGACCTGCTCAGCACAGTTCAGCACAGTCACACTGCCGGAGAGAGGAGAGACCTGCTCAGCACAGTTCAGCACAGTCACACTGCCAGAGAGAGGAGAGACCTGCTCAGCACAGTTCAGCACAGTCACACTGCCAGAGAGAGGAGAGACCCACTCAGCACAGTCACACTGCCAGAGAGAGGAGAGACCCGCTCAGCACAGTTCAGCACAGTCACACTGACGGAGGGAGGAGAGACCCGCTCAGCACAGTTCAGCACAGTCACACTGCCAGGGAGAGGAGAGACCCGCTCAGCACAGCACAGTCACACTGCCAGAGAGAGGAGAGACCTGCTCAGCACTGTTCAGCACAGTCACACTGCCAGAGAGAGGAGAGACCCACTCAGCACAGTTCAGCACAGTCACACTGCCAGAGAGAGGAGAGACCCACTCAGCGCAGTTCAGCACAGTCACACTGCCAGGGAGAGGAGAGACCCGCTGAACACAGCACAGTCACACTGCCAGAGAGAGGAGAGACCTGCTCAGCACTGTTCAGCACAGTCACACTGCCAGAGAGAGGAGAGACTCACTCAGCACAGTTCAGCACAGTCACACTGCCAGAGAGAGGAGAGACCTGCTCAGCACAGTTCAGCACAGTCACACTGCCAGAGAGAGGAGAGACCCACTCAGCACAGTCACACTGCCAGAGAGAGGAGAGACCCGCTCAGCACAGTTCAGCACAGTCACACTGACGGAGGGAGGAGAGACCCGCTCAGCACAGTTCAGCACAGTCACACTGCCAGGGAGAGGAGAGACCCGCTCAGCACAGCACAGTCACACTGCCAGAGAGAGGAGAGACCTGCTCAGCACTGTTCAGCACAGTCACACTGCCAGAGAGAGGAGAGACCCACTCAGCACAGTTCAGCACAGTCACACTGCCAGAGAGAGGAGAGACCCACTCAGCGCAGTTCAGCACAGTCACACTGCCAGGGAGAGGAGAGACCCGCTGAACACAGCACAGTCACACTGCCAGAGAGAGGAGAGACCTGCTCAGCACTGTTCAGCACAGTCACACTGCCAGAGAGAGGAGAGACTCACTCAGCACAGTTCAGCACAGTCACACTGCCAGAGAGAGGAGAGACCCGCTCAGCACAGTCACACTGCCAGAGAGAGGAGAGACCCACTCAGCACAGTTCAGCACAGTCACACTGCCAGAGAGAGGAGAGACCCACTCAGCACAGTTCAGCACAGTCACACTGCCAGAGAGAGGAGAGACCCACTCAGCACAGTTCAGCACAGTCACACTGCCAGAGAGAGGAGAGACCCACTCAGCACAGTTCAGCACAGTCACACTGCCAGAGAGAGGAGAGACCCGCTCAGCACAGTCACACTGCCAGAGAGAGGAGAGACCCGCTCAGCACAGTCACACTGCCAGGGAGAGGAGAGACCCACTCAGCACAGTTCAGCACAGTCACACTGCCAGAGAGAGGAGAGACCCGCTCAGCACAGTTCAGCACAGTCACACTGCCAGAGAGAGGAGAGTCCCGCTGAGCACAGCACCGCACAGCACAGCACAGTCACTCTGCTTGAGAGAGGAGAGACCCACTCAGCACAGTCACACTGCCAGAGAGAGGAGAGTCCCGCTGAGCACAGCACAGCACCGTCACTCTGCTCGAGAGAGGGGAGACCCACTCAGCACAAAGGGAAGGATGTGCGTCTTTGCGGCTTGCCTCCTGTGTCCAGACTGCCGATCAGCCTGTCCTTATCCAGACGTCTCTCTGTCTCTCTGTCTCTCTGTCTCTCTGTCTGTCTGCCTGTTGACTCTGAGGAAGACCCTTGTCGAAATGTCAGTCACCCCCCTGCAATAAGCGTGCAGACCTTACGAGTGCTCCAGTATCTTACTTCGGGTGGTTTATTTGAGGTGCCCAGGTAAAAAGCCTTGCTTACATATATAAACTTGTCCTCTACTGTCAAGCACCTTTTCATTGGAAACTTTGCTGAAGCGCGTTGGACTTTACTTTTGGGTTTTCAGAGCCTGTCTGCCTGTCTCTCTGCCTGTCTGTCTGTCTGTCTCTCTGCCTGCCTGTCTGTCTGTCTGTCTGTCTGGCAGAACGAGTACCACACGTACACGTTTCCGCTTCCTCCTCCTCCTCCTCATGCTTCGTCTCCGCTCCAGCCCCTCCACGGCCATCCATTCTGCCTGCAAGCGATGCCATCTTTTTTCTTTTTCTTTTTTTTCCTCATTCAGTCACATCCTGATTTGTCTACAGTTCATTTTTTATTTTTCCCCCCCCCAGTGAACCTTGTCTTAAATAAACATCCCGGGTTGTTCTCACTCCCCCACTCCCGTGTGATTCGGCAGGGGTGTAAAAGCTGGAGGGGGTCGCCTCTCCCTGCTTTATGGCCCCGGTCTGGTCTTTATGGAACTAAGCGCCTGAAAGTGCTGACCTTTGACCCCTGGAGGGTGTACTCTCTTGTCACGTTTGGATAAGGCTGTGGAAAGCAAATGGAGAAGTGAGACCTGTACCCTGTGTTTTTGGGGGCCTCTGGCTCACACGGCTGTCACTGTTTGCACCCCAAATGCCCCGAACGCACACCCCGCTTTGGGGGTGGGGATGGGGATGGGGGGGGGGGTGGAACGGACCCCCCCTTTTCCTGGGAACCCCGTGGCGGTCTGGCGGTTTGTTGGCGTTGGCGCGTTCAGCGCTAAATCTGCCCTGCTGGGGCTGGGAGGCGGGTCAGTGGGTATGAAAATCCTCACAAAAATCATTTAATGTGTGGAAAAAAAACTCCGATTCCCATGAGCTTCGGCCCTGTCAGCGCCCTGTTTACCCTGCAGATGCGGTTGAGATTACACCACATTCAGTAAAACGGGCTTGGCTGCCAGTAATTCGGTCACTTACCAACAAAAGCAGCATTTCCTGAAAGCCCTCCTCCCTCCCCCCAAAGCCCCTCCTCTCTCCTCTCTTAACCACCTTTATCACAGTGGAACCACACCTCGATCAATATGACTAAACGCGTTTCCTGCTGCAAACAAACGCCTGTTCCTCCCGTTACTGGCCAGCGTCCTGTGTGTGTGTGTGTGTGTGTGTGTCTGTTTGTGCGTGCATGCGTGCGGTGTGTGTGTGTGTATGTGCGTGCTGTGTGTGTGTATGCGCGTGCGGTGTGTGCACGGTGCGGTGTGTGTGTGTGTGTATGCGTGTGCGGTGTGTGCGCGGTGCGGTGTGTGTGTGTGTGTATGCGTGTGCGTGTGTGTGTGTGTGTGTGTGTGTGTGTATGCGCGTGTGGTGTGTGTGTGTGTGTGTGTGTATGCGCGTGCGGTGTGTGTGTGTGTGTGTGTGTGTGTGTTTTTGCATGAGGAGCGGCTCTGTGCTGGAGCTCACAGGGGCAGTGTGCTGCTCTGCTCCGGGGCAGAGTAGATCCCAGCTCCATGTATCTCCGGCAGTTCTGGACTAAATACTTCACCCAGCTGGGCCGCCCTCTCCCCCAGGTAGGGTCCTCCGGTGCTCTCTCTCTCTCTCCCACGCCCGTGAGCTCTCAGCTCTCTCTCTCTCTCAGCTCTCTCTCTCTCTCTCAGCTCTCTCTCTCTCTCTCTCTCTCTCAGCTCTCTCTCTCTCTGAGACGGACGGCGCGCTCTCTCTCTCTCTCTCTCTCTCCGAGACGGACGGACGGCCCGCTCAGCTCTGTTTGAGGAAGCTGTGCTTTCGGGGCCGGGGCCGATCCTCTCTCTGCCCCTCTCCGGTCAGCTTCCCGCCTGGCGTTCCCGATCGCCCCTCTCCGGAGCGCCGGAGGGCTCCTTCCAGCCTGGGCAGCGCGCCGCGGGGGAATTCTGGCTCGCCGTCCCTCCCGATTTCCCCCCCCCCCCCCCCGTGTGTTTCCTGAAACTACTGCAAACAAGGGACACACAGGACACCACAGGGAGAACTGAGGCTTTGGGTTTAACATGGACTCATGGACATGTTTGTTTTGATCTTGTGTGTCGAGAAATATTCTTTTGCATATTTAATATGTATTTTTATTTGTGTTGTCATTACTCTGGAAGGAGACGCACTAAGGAGAAATTATTAGTGACTTTTGTCAGACGTTGTGGCGTGCTTCGGTGTGATTTGGTGCACAGTAAGCTGTCCAGCCTGTTGTATTATTGAAGGCTTTGCTAAGTGGACACATTTGCAGGTGTGTGTGGGTAACAGTTTGACGTACAACACATTCCATACAGCCAGGAGGTACATTTTTGCATTCAAATGCATATTTATAATTCCCTTGTGAGGTGGTGACTTTGCTTTGGAAGTTAAAATGTTTACATTTTTTTGAAGGTTTAGGATGCTCCTGTGAGGTGATGTCGTTTAAATGTCGTTAAAGTTTTTGTTTTTGAATATTGTGGAGCAGTTGTAGCGTGGTCCTGCTAGGTGATGTTAGTCTTTTAAGAGTTTCTTTGTTTTTGAATTTTGTGGTGTAGTTGTAGTAGGGTCCCATGTGGTGATGGTAGTGTTTTAGAAGTTGATAAAGTTTTTGTTTTTGAACATTGTGGAGCAGTTGTAGCGTGGTCCTGCTAGGTAATGTTAGTATTTTAGGAGTTGATAAAGTTTTTGTTTTTGAATATTGTAGTGCAGTTGTAGCGTGTAGTCCTGTGATAGTGGCATTGCTTTGCCGTCTTTGTTTTCCCGGCTGATTGCACTCTCGGTTGATCCGTCATCACCTGCCCTGAACCTGGAGGATCTAACCTCCGGAATGTTCCGTTACCCCAAATCACCCACCCGCCTGTGCTAATCGCTCTTGGCTAAACTCTGACGAAACCGACCGCCGCGGTTGTGTTGTTTAAGGTTTGAAGGTGTGAAAAATATTTGCTTTTTGTGAGATTTATCGCTCCGCACGGCAATAAAGGCAACAAGCAGAGATTTCCTTTCTTTGATACCTGAGAAGCACGGAGACGTATAAACATCCACGGGGCCGTTCCTCAGTTAAACTTTAATTAAACTTTAAACGTTTAGCCGTGCGTATGAGCCACATTCATTTTATTTTTTATTCGTTATACTCAGTAATGGACCCCTCGTTAGCAGGCAGTATTGCATTTTTGTTCCCCTTCAGTTTTGATTGAAGTCCACGCAGTCCCTTCTGAAATTTTGCCGACGTGGCCCGGGAGAAGTGCCACATTTTTAGGGGATGATGTCACACCCGTGAGGGGTCACTGACTAGCCGGCACCTCACTCCCGTTTCCCGGCAGTTGCGTAAACACCCCTTTGGGCGGCCATTTTCTTTTGTCCCGGTCCTTGGCGGTTCTTTTGTGTGTGTGTGTGTGTGTGTGTGTGTGTGTGTGTGTGTGGTTTTGGCACCGCTGAGTAAGTGCGGTACCCTCACCCCAGCGCATCCTCCCCGTGGCACTTTCACCCGCTTTCCCCTGGCAGTGCCAAGGCCTACGCCTGGTGTCTGGAGAGGCTAATATCGCCACAAGGAAAAGAAGGGGAGCAGTGCTGCTAACTTAGCGCTTTAGCGGGCCTGCACTGCTAACTTAGCGTTTTAGCAGGCCTGCACTGCTAACTTAGCGTTTTAGCAGGCCTGCACTGCTAACTTAGCGCTTTAGCAGGCCTGCACTGCTAACTTAGCGCTTTAGCGGGCCTGCACTGCTAACTTAGCGCTTTAGCAGGCCTGCACTGCTAACTTAGCCCTTTAGCGGTCCTGCGCTGCTAACTTAGCGCTTTAGCGGGCCTGCACTGCTAATTTAGCCCTTTAGCAGGCCTGCACTGCTAACTTAGCCCTTTAGCGGTCCTGCGCTGCTAACTTAGCGCTTTAGCGGTCCTGCGCTGCTAACTTAGCATTTTAGCGGGCCTGCGCTGCTAACTTAGCGCTTTAGCGGTCCTGCGCTGCTAACTTAGTGCTTTAGCGGGCCTGCACTGCTAATTTAGCCCTTTAGCAGGCCTGCACTGCTAACTTAGCCCTTTAGCGGTCCTGCGCTGCTAACTTAGCGCTTTAGCGGTCCTGCGCTGCTAACTTAGCATTTTAGCGGGCCTGCGCTGCTAACTTAGCAGTTCAGTCTCCCTGCACTGCTAGCTTAGTACACTGATTTTTTCATTTTTTTTTAGCTTAGTTTGGGGACGTCACAAAGTGAATTACAGTAACGGTGCAGATAAAATTGATACAGATTCTCCCCTGTGATTACACCCCCCCCCCCCCCCCCCCCGAGATCTCCCCCTCCTGCACCCTATCTGTGGTGCTCATTGTGGTCTCTGTTTTACTTTCAGAAAATATTACACAGTGCTGAGCTCAGATAACCAACAACTCTACTGTTCTTCTCACAGGCTCACACTCTCCTTTAATGCATTTGATGCACGTTATCATGTGACGTGTGTTAATTGAGCTTGAATTTTCTCCTATCATGAATAGGAGACGACAACTCAGGGTTCAGCTTTCGCACCTCTGTGAGTAGTTGCCTCTTCTGTGACCCCCTACCCCCCTTTTTCTCCCCTTCCTTGTTCTTGACGGGTTGCCAGACCTGAGCCTGTTCTTTGGTTTCACTTCCTGTCTGTCGGTCTGTCTGCGTATTCACAAGGGGGGATTCCCCACCAGCTCTGGCTGGTTCCGTGGGTCAGGGCTGGCGAGTTTCTTTTCCCACAATGCATTGGGTGTGGGGACGGGAAACTCTGCAGGCCGGACACTTCAGCGCTGTGTGAGTCTGCGTTTAATACAGGGAGTGGAACATTCCCTTTCTGCTTTGACGCTGTTATTCAAAGTGCTGTACGGTGGGTGTGTAGCCTTGTAGCACGTGTGAGTGCCGCTGTTCTTTGAGTGCTGTCTCTCCCACGGTGTGTACAGAACGAAGTAGAGCATCAGAGTGACTGACCTCTCTCCTGGGCCCTCTGTGTCTGCGTGTGTGTGTCTGTGTGTGAGCTCAGCTTTACTCATCAGTGGTGTGGACACAGCATCGCGCAGGTGTACCTGGAGACTCGCGCAGGTGTACCTGGAGACTCGCGCAGGTGTACCAGGAGACTCGCGCAGGTGTACCAGGAGACTCGTGCAGGTGTACCAGGAGACTCTTCTGAGCCGCTCACATGGGGCCAAGCTTTTTTTTAAAATCATAAAAAACGAAGCCAAGCTCAGGCCGCTGGGTGGGGGATAAATCCGAGGCTCTGCCAAAACAACAGGTTGTTTCAGAAATAAGATGAGCTGTCTGGACATTCCAGTGTCAGAGCAGGGGAAAACAGAGTTTCTAAAGAAGAAAGGGGAACGTAGGAAAAGTTATGTTTATTTGATGTCACTCTGGAGCCAAAGAACAGTAAAATCCTCAGCGTCTGAATGCGTTTGCGTGCCACTGCCAGCACAACGGTGTGGTTCAGGGTAATCCAGAATTAATTATGTCCCATAAATGGATGATGATCTGGCTTTCTGAAAATGTGGGAAATGTAGTTTCGTGGTAGGAGTCGTGGGGAATGTAGTTCTGTGGGACGACCTCATTCTTACTTCCGAGAAAGCATTGGCCCCCACGGACGCGCGCGTGCTGCGCGTGTAAGGCGTGACTGTCAGTGGGGTTCTGGGAAATGGCGCTGATGTCGTGACATTCCTCTGGGGGTTATGATGGGATGGCGGACAGCTGCGGGGGTTAACGAGGAGGAGTCCTGATCTCAGAGAACGATGGCGGTTTCCTCACGGCATCTGAGAGGTGTTCTTATGAAGAGCATCTCATTGAGCTTGCATTTGAAGAATATATATATATGTACATATATAAATTTAATGTCTCATTGATCCAACTGGATATTTTCTGAAGCGATTCAGGGTAAGTAAATAAGGGTACAGTGGTTTCATCCCATCAGCTCTGGAAGTTTGGGTCTGAACCACACAGTAGGGTTGCCATGGGAATACCGGGAGTTGCCAGGGCAATACCAGGGGCTGCCAGGGTAGGGGCTTTTAAATGACGGGATCTGGGTGCATGGCTGCACCTGTTGGTTTTCACTTTGGTACGGCAGGCATAACTACTACTTCGAATGATGACATCACTTCCTGGAACAGTGAGGAGAGGAGTTGTTTTTTTTTTAAGGAAAGAAAATATCCATTTACTGCTGTCACAGCCACCCAACACGACCCAAACCGACCCAACCTTGCCTTCAGAAACTGACTCTAATAATCTGCTGAACGCAGCTCTCTCTCATTCTGTCTCTCCCTGTCTCTCTCTCTCTCTCTCTCTCGCTCGCTGAGATGCTCTCTGATGGGGGGTGGGCTCTTTGTCCTTGAAAGACCTTGACAATGCTGGCCCCTCTGTAGCAGTTTGTCCACTTCCTGTTATGACATTAGTCATTGGATTAGATGTGTTGGGGGAGGGGGGGTTGGTGGGGTGTTCCCTCCTCCTTTTTTATCCCATTGTCTGCTGGGACCTCACTTTCCTAATGTTCTACAGAAATATCCCATCATCCTCTTCTCCATCTCCGCTCCCCCCTTCCATTTACATATTGGGCTTTAGCACCTGCCGTTATCTACAGCCACTTCCACAGATTGTTTTTAAATAAATTTGAAAAATGTGTTCAGACAGCTGGATATTCAGCTATCCAGGATTAGTACTTTGCAGAAGGGTACAGCCGCATTGGGAGTGGAACCTGCAGCCTCTGAGCTGAAGCCTGTACGGCTGTGCAGAGGGTGTCCTGGGGGTGGGGGGGCTGGGGGAGCTGAATTTTTTTCACACTGGTGAAATTTCATACTTTTACTTACTATTTTTTTATGCTCTTTCCTTTTTATCTATTTTATGCTAATCACTTTGAATTGCCTCTGTGTATGAAATGTGCTATACAAACAAACTTCCCTTGCCTTGCCTTGCCTTGGTGTGACAACCACAAGGTTGTGGGCTCATCCCTCTGTGCTGGAGTGCTGCCTGTTTGTTGTAAATTAGTGGCTGTATAAATTAGTAGTCCGACTATTTAAAGTGCACTGATGTGGATGTGGTCTTTTGCTAGGCTAATAAATAATGATTAGTGTAATTTGCAGTTGTGTTTGATTACCTCTGGTTTCCTGGTGGCATTCTACTGTTCTACACGTGTAGCCCTGCCCACGATGACCTCACTGCTCTGCTGAGTATCGCGTGTCACTTCCTGTCCCATCTAGGGCTGAAGGGTTAATGTGAATAGCTGATGCCACTGGTTTGTTACTTTATTACGCTGCACATTACCCTGATTCCCCTTTGATTGATGGGCGTTGCCTTGCAGGATTTCTCCATTGATGACCTCTCCAACACCTCGCTGGACTCCCTGTCCGAATACGCAGACACCCAAAGCTTCCTCAACTCCGACAGCCTGACGCACGTACCCACCATATGGGACGTCAGCACGCACAGCACTGCACAGAACCAGCACGAGGTGAGAGAGGACGCTATACACACCTGCTCTACATACACTATACACATACTATACACTTACACTATGCACACCTACTCTACATACACTATACACATACTATACACTTACACTATACACACCTGCTGTACATACACTATACACATACTATACACTTACACTATACACACCTGCTGTACATACACTATACACATACTATACACTTACACTATACACACCTGCTGTACATACACTATACACATACTATACACTTACACTATAAACACCTGCTGTACATACACTATATGCATACACACTATACACACACTATATACCCGTACTGTATGTACACTACGCATGCACTATACACATGTACTATACACATACACTATCCACCCATACTATACACAGACTATACACATACACTATACACACACTGTACACATACATTACACACATGCTATTCAGATGTACTATACACACACTGTACATGCATAATATACACATGGACTGTACACACACATACTATATACACTGTACAGTCATGATCACACTATACACATACAGTATACACTCACACGCTGGCATAGAACAAGCGGCTTGCTGTCGCTGTTTTATTTGTCATGCCAAGCCTTTCCTTCCAGAAGTTTCCGTGGCCTAGTCGCCCGGTCCGTGTGTGGGCCTGCAGCCCCACCCCGGGGCTCTCGTTCGGTTGCTTTGGTTTTGCAGTTGTCTCCGTTTGTTTTCCCGCTCTTTTTACCGGTCCTGTTGGTTTTGTTCGCAGCAGAATCCCAGTTTGTTTTCCCGCCCTTTTTACCGGTCCTGTTGGTTTTGTTCGCAGCAGAATCCCAGCCAGTTTCAGGGTCTCGGCACTTTGGAGGAAATCTCGGCCATTATCAACCCCCCGCCTTTGGGAGGATACCAGGTAGCCTCTCAGCTGAGCGGGCGTGGCTCTGCCCCTGCCCCTGCTGCGGGAAACCCTGTGTGCTCTGTGCTTTCCCCCTGTCCGGCCTGAGAAACTAAACTCTGCAGTGTCTGTTCCTCCCTGTACAGTAGCTGTAAACTCTGCAGTGTCTGTTCCTCCTTGTACAGTAGCTGTAAACTCTGCAGTGTCTGTTCCTCCCTGTACAGTAGCTGTAAACTCTGCAGTGTCTGTGTTTCTCCCTGTACAGTAGCTGTAAACTCTGCAGTGTCTTCCTCCCTGTACAGTAGCTGTAAACTCTGCAGTGTCTGTTCCTCCCTGTACAGTAGCTGTAAACTCTGCAGTGTCTTCCTCCCTGTACAGTAGCTGTAAACTCTGCAGTGTCTGTTCCTCCCTGTACAGTAGCTGTAAACTCTGCAGTGTCTGTTCCTCCCTGTACAGTAGCTGTAAACTCTGCAGTGTCTGTTCCTCCCTGTACAGTAGCTGTAAACTCTGCAGTGTCTGTGTTCCTCCCTGTACAGTAGCTGTAATCTCTGCAGTGTCTGTTCCTCCCTGTACAGTAGCTGTAAACTCTGCAGTGTCTGTTCCTCCCTGTACAGTAGCTGTAAACTCTGCAGTGTCTGTTCCTCCCTGTACAGTAGCTGTAAACTCTGCAGTGTCTGTTGCTCCCTGTACAGTAGCTGTAAACTCTGCAGTGTCTGTTCCTCCCTGTACAGTAGCTGTAAACTCTGCAGTGTCTGTGTTTCTCCCTGTACAGTAGCTGTAAACTCTGCAGTGTCTGTCCCTCCCTGTACAGTAGCTGTAAACTCTGCAGTGTCTGTGTTTCTCCCTGTACAGTAGCTGTAAACTCTGCAGTGTCTGTTCCTCCCTGTACAGTAGCTGTAAACTCTGCAGTGTCTGTCCCTCCCTGTACAGTAGCTGTAAACTCTGCAGTGTCTTCCTCCCTTTACAGTAGCTGACTGCTTCAGTCTGTCTCCTGGCATCTTTCATTTGATTCTGTTCTTTTTCTTTATTCCTGTCATTAAATTACCACTCGCATATAAACACACACACACGCACGCACGCACAAACACACACACACACGAACGCACACGCAAACACACATCCACAAACACACTGTAAATGTGTACGCACACACATATGCATGCATGCACACACAGGCTTATATACACACACACACACACACACACACACACACACTGTACACACGCGTACACACACCCACACTAAAGGCCTCTCTCCCCGCAGATTCCCACGGCCCACCAACGGCAGCCTGAGGAAGAGGAGGATGCTGATGAGGAAGAGGCAGAGGAGCTGGGACACGCCGACACATATGCTGAGTACAAACCATCTAAATGTGCGTCTATACACACACTCTCTTCTTATGCACTACACACACACACACACACACACACACACTCACTCTATTTTGGCCTCATTAACGTTTTGATGACTACATTTTTTGGAATGTTTTTTTCTGGAACTCCATTACTTTAAATTACCGGCAGTGATTGTGACATCAGCATTAGAATGTTTTGTTAAAAACATTCTGATCACTCATCTGTGACCTCACACTCGCATACAGGCTTCATGTGCTCTCTCTCTCTCTCAATGCAGCCACCATAGGAATCTCTCACCCGGATATCGTCGTGGAAACAAACACCCTCTCCAGCGTTCCGCCTCCTGACATCACCTACACCCTGTCCATCCCCGAGGCGACCGTCAGCCGCGGGCTGCTGTCGGCACTGCAGCTGGAAGCCATCATCTATGCCTGCCAGGTAACCTTTCAGCAAAACCCCCCCCTAAACTGGGGCTTTACCCTCAAAATGCCACTGGAAACCTGTGAAAAATACACACTGGACTGGAATATCCTCAACGAGAAGTGAAGATTTTCACTTCCTAAAGTCTCTTTACACACGTGCTGTACATACACTATACACATACTATACACTTGCACTATACACACTATACAGATTCTCTCATTCTGTCAATCTACTTGAAAGAAGTCTGTGGGTGTGTCCTGTGGGCGTGTCTCATTGTGGCTCCTCCCCCCACAGCAACACCAGGTGATCCTGCAGAATGGGCAGAGGGCCGGGTTCCTCATCGGCGACGGCGCGGGGGTGGGGAAGGGCCGAACGGTCGCCGGGGTGATCTTGGAGAACTACCTGAAGGGGCGGAGGAAAGCTCTGTGGTAAAGTAGCGACAGAAAGAAATTGGCGGAAAAACATCCATAAAATGTTTTTTTCCCCCTTCGTTTTGCTGCCTGGTGGAGGTACGGTCCCATTTTTAACACCGCCCCCCCCGTACCCCCCCGCAGGTTCAGCGTGTCCAACGACCTGAAGTACGACGCGGAGAGAGATCTGAGAGACATCGAGGCTCCCAACATCCCTGTGCATGCCTTAAACAAGGTGGGTCCTCCAACCGCTGCCACCTGTCCCACAATTCCACGCAGCCACTCCAGACAACAGTCTCTCTAACAATGGAGCCCGTGTCACTGTGTCATCAGCTCCCCCTCGGTGCCGTCTGATTGGTCCTGGTGAAGTCATGTGATGGTGTTTCTGTGGCGAACATGTCTCGTTCGTTCGTTCGCTCGCTCGCTCGTTCGTTCGTTTGTTTGTCCATTCGTTTATTCACTCGTTTGTGCGTGCTGAATCTGTGACCACGCCCTCTCTCCCCCCCCCCCCCCCCCCCCCCGTCCCGTCCCCAGATTAAGTACGGTGACACCACTACCTCAGAGGGCGTCCTGTTCGCCACGTACTCCGCCCTGATCGGCGAGAGCCAGGCCGGCGGCCAGCACCGGACCCGGCTGAAGCAGATCCTGGACTGGTGCCGACCCGGGTTCGACGGCGTGGTATCCTTCCTGTCTGACGGCGTGCCCGGGCGCGCGGTGCCGCCGGCGCTGTCGGCCCGTTCGGCAGGGGGGCGGAGCTCCCGCGGGTCACCGACGGTTTCCGTGCAAAACCCTCCGCTTTCACCGAACTTCAGGGAAAAAGTCTCTGTTTCGTGCAATGCTCTGTTTTTGGCTGGACCGCAACAGCGGGGCCAGCCCTGCAAACGCGAATGTCTGTGACTGAGTGAGTGAGTGAGTGATGAAGTTACACCATAGGTCGGCCGAGTTATGAAGTTACACCATTGGTCGGCCGGAGAGGTCCAGCCATATACTAGGTTTTGACCTGGTCTTGTTTGGGTAATGATGTGTTTTTTTGGGTAATGATGTGTTTTGTGGGAAATGACCAGGGATCTGCAGGAGTTTTAACGGCTTCTGAAGTGAAGTATCTCAGATCCAGTGTGTGTGTGTCTGACCCAGTCCTGCCGCCCTCCTCTCGAGTTTTGAGAGTGTCGGAGGGATGGGGCAGAGGCGGTCAGTGTGGATTACCTCACCCTAAAAACTGACCGACACCTCTCTGTCTGAAGCCGTTCTTTCATGTGCTGGTTTTATTGACTGATTTATTTAAAGAATAAAGAAACGCACTTCAAAGGGTCTTGTTGGCGGTGCTCCAGAATCTGGCCCCTGATTGGAGAGAGCTTCTGACGCAGCTTCAGCGGGCCGCTGCTGTCCATGCGTTTCCTTGACTACGCCCCTCCCCCAGATCGTGTTTGACGAATGCCACAAAGCCAAAAACGCCACGTCCACCAAGATGGGCAAGGCCGTGCTGGACCTGCAGAACAAGCTGCCCCTGGCCCGCGTGGTCTACGCCAGCGCCACAGGTGGGCTGTGTGTGTGTGTGTGTGTGTCTGTGTAATGGTAAATGGACTTCATTTATATAGCGCTTTTATCCAAAGCGCTTTACAATTGATGCCTCGCATTCACCAGAGCAATTAGGGGTTAGGTGTCTTGCTCAGGGACACTTTGACATGCCCAGGGCAGGGGATCGAACTGGCAACCCTCCGACTGCTAGACAACCGCTCTTACCTCCTGAGCTACACACGCACTCACACACACCACTGTGTCTGAGTGTGTGTCTGTCTGTGTGTCTGAGTGTGTGTCTGTCTGTGTGTGTGTGTGTGTGTGTGTCTGTGTGTGAGAGACGCCAGCGCCACAGGTGGGCGGGGCTTCTGCTGAATGTTGCCGGTTTCAGTCCTGGATATTAGCCACCGTGGTTTTAGCCATTGGCAGCATGTTTAAATTTGGTGCGTGTGGATGATGAGTTGTCCCGAGGCATTGTGGGTAAAGTTCTCTCTCTCTCTCTGTCCGCCGTCCCCAGGTGCCTCCGAGCCAAAGAACATGATCTACATGAGCCGGCTGGGGATCTGGGGAGAGGGCACCCCCTTCAGGGCGTTTGATGAATTCCTGCACGCGATAGAGAAGAGGTGAGGCCTGGCAGGCTGAGCGATCGCCTCGCTCCTCGCCGCCGCGGTTTCGTCCGCCCCGAGCAGAGGTGACCTCGCAATGTGGCCTTCTGGACCTTCTGAATGGGCGGGGCCTCAGTGAGCTGTCAGTCACTGCTGAATCGTTTTTTATGATTGGCTCTAAGGCAGGGGTGAACAACAAGGGCCAGTCCATTTCAGTGGAAACGGGGAGTGCTGATATCAGCAGTACTGTTAGCATGGCCAATACGACTGTCCCGCGGTGACTCGGAATTGGCACAAGTGTGGCTCACACATCGCTCAGCTGTAGTGCTGCTGTTGATCAGGTGTCACTCAGGTATTTGTCAGGTAGCTCAGGTGTAGTCCACGTGTAGCCGAGGTGTAGCCCAGGTGTAGCCCAGGTGTAGCCCAGGTGTAGTCCAGGTGTAGCTCAGGTGTAGTCCAGGTGTAGCTCAGGTGTAGTCCAGGTGTAGCTCAGGTGTAGCCCAGGTGTAGCTCAGGTGTAGCCCAGGTGATGCTCAGGTTCCCTGCACGGCCGCTCTAACCCTGTTCCCGTGCGTTGCCGTGGCGCAGGGGCGTGGGCGCCATGGAGATCGTGGCGATGGACATGAAGGTGAGCGGGATGTACATGGCGCGGCAGCTGAGCTTCTCGGGCGTGTCCTTCCGCATCGAGGAGATCGGCCTGGACGACGACTTCAAGCTCGTCTACAACAAGGCCGCCCGCCTGGTGAGTACTGACTGAAACTGAAATGAATGGATGAAATGAAAATGAATGAATAAAATGAATGGATGGAATGAAAATGAATGAATAAAATGAACGGATGGAATGAAAATGAATGAATAAAATGGAACGGATGGAATGAAAATGAATGAATAAAATGAATGGATGATATATAAATGAATGAATAGACTGAACAGATGGAATGAAAATGAATGAATAAAATGAAACGATGAAAGTGAAAACGCCTCGCTCTGCTCCCCCTAGTGGGCGGAGGCGCTGCTGCTCTTCTCGCGAGCAGCGGATGAGCTGGCGCTGGTCTCCAGGAAGGCGCTGTGGGGCCAGTTCTGGTCCTCCCACCAGCGCTTCTTCAAGTACCTGTGCATCGCCGCCAAGGTGCGCCGCCTGGTGGAGCTGGCCGAGAGCGAGCTGCGGCAGGGCAAGGTGAGCGCCGTCGCCGCGGTAACGTCGGGGCCTTCAGTGAGCCTGCGAGGCGGAGGGTGGATTCGGCTCCGTTCTTCCTCCTAAACAAACGCGTTAAATACCTGTTTCTCAGCGCAAAATGCAAACTCCGGGGGGAAACTGCAGGTTCAGAAAGTCAAAAAGTGCCCCCCTGTATTTTGCTCCAGTCACCTGGATTAGCTGATTAGCACAGGTCTTCAGCCAGGAGGTGGAGCTCATAAAGTGAAATCAGCTGGCTGAGGTCATGGGTGGAAGAGACACACGGCAGGACTTTTACTTTCTGACCCTGGCACTTTCCCCCTCTGCTTCGGTGTCTCTCCTGTCCTTCAGCTTGTTTAGTCCTCCAGATGACACTGGATATAGCGCACATCAGTGGCATGTTGCGCGTTTGCCGTGGACGTTCTGCATGTGAACACGCGTGTGTTGCGCGTAAATGACTTGTTGCACAGTAAACGACACGGAGGTGTTCACCTGTGTTCTGTCTGACTCCGCCCCCAGTGCATCGTGATTGGCCTGCAGTCCACCGGAGAGGCGCGTACCCGGGAGGTCCTGGACGAGAACGACGGACACCTGGACAGATTCGTCTCCGCCGCAGAGTGAGTGTGGAGGGGGCGGGGCGGGGGGCGGGGCGTGAGAGGGAGGGCCCGGGTTGAGTTCCTGATTAAGGTTATGCCCTGCTGCTGGCTGTGTGCGGGAGTCTGGCGGGGCGTGGCGGGGCGTGAGAGGGAGGGCCCGGTTTGAGGTCCTGATTAAGGCTATGCCCTGCTGCTGGCTGTGTGCGGGAGTCTGTCCTTCATGGCGCTCAGCGGGGCGGGGCGGGGCGTGGCGTGAGAGGGAGGGTCCGGTTTGAGGTCCTGATTAAGGCTGTGCCCTGCTGCTGGCTGTGTGCGGGAGTCTGTCCTTCATGGCGCTCAGCGGGGCGGGGCGGGGTGGGGCGTGAGAGGGAGGGCCCGGTTTGAGGTCCTGATTAAGGCTATGCCCTGCTGCTGGCTGTGTGCGGGAGTCTGTCCTTCATGGCGCTCGGCGGGGCGGGGCGGGGCGGGGCGTGAGAGGGAGGGCCCGGTTTGAGGTCCTGATTAAGGTTATGCCCTGCTGCTGGCTGTGTGCGGGAGTCTGTCCTTCATGGCGCTCAGCTTCCCGTTTTCCATAAACGTCCCCTTTTCTCCGCGGTGCTGCCATGGAAACCCAAGCCAGCGGTAGGAGATGTGAGCCCTGTTGCCAGGCAGATTTAGGCTCCGGGGGTGAACTCCTGCGGTGTAAAATAAGTGCTGCTGTTCTGCCGTTCATCTTTATTTTCAGGTCACAGATGACTTGGGGCCCCCAGTGTGTGTGTGTGTGATTGTAATGAACAGTATTGTAATTAACAGTACTGTAATGCAGTGTAATGTAATGAACAGTATTGTAATGCAGTGTAATGTAATGAACAGTACTGTAATGCAGTGTAATGTAATGAACAGTATTGTAATTAACAGTACTGTAATGCAGTGTAATGTAATGAACAGTATTGTAATGAACAGTACTGTAATGCAGTGTAATGTAATGAACAGTATTGTAATGAACAGTACTGTAATGCAGTGTAATGTAATGAGCAGTATTGTAATGAACAGTACTGTAATGCAGTGTAATGTAATGAACAGTACTGTAATGCAGTGTAATGTAATGAACAGTATTGTAATGAACAGTATTGTAATGAACAGTATTGTAATGCAGTGTAATGTAATGAACAGTATTGTAATGAACAGTACTGTAATGCAGTGTAATGTAATGAAGAGTAATGTAATGCAGTGTAATGTAATGAACAGTATTGTAATGAACAGTAATGTAATGCAGTGTAATGTAATGAACAGTATTGTAATGCAGTGTAATGTAATGCAGTGTAATGTAATGCACACGCTGGGCTCTCTCTTTTCTCCAGGGGTGTTTTCCAGTCTCTGGTGCAGAAGCACTTCCCCTCAGAGAAGCAGAAGAGAGAGAAACCAGCTGTAAACAAGAGGAAACGTGAGTGCCATTCTACTGAGTGTGTGTGTGTGTGTGTGTGTGTGTGTGTGAGAGAGAGAGAGTGTGTGTGTGAGTGTGAGAGAGAGAGAGAGAGAGAGAGAGAGAGAGAGTGTGTGTGTGTGTGTGTGTGTGTGTGTGAGAGAGAGAGAGAGAGAGAGAGAGAGAGTGTGTGTGCGCGTGTGTGAGAGAGAGTATGTGTGTGTGTGTGTGAGAGAGAGAGAGTGTGTGTGTGCGTGTGTGAGTGTGTATGTGTGAGTGAGTGCGTGCGTGTGTGAGAGTGTGTATGTGTGAGTGCGTGCGTGTGAGTGTGAATGTGTATGTGCGCACGCATGTGTGTGTATCTGTTTGTGTATATAAATCTGAGCGTGTGTGTGCAGGTAAACCTCGTGGTCGGCCGGTGAAGTTACCCAAACCGTGCCAGGAGGTCGGGGGTGTGATCAGCATCAGCGATGACAGCAGTTCTGAGTCCGACGGGCTGGACAGCGACTCAAACTCCTCCCCCGAGTCCCTATTGGACAACGATGATGTCATATTCGTCAACCACACCAGCCCCCACACCGGTATGCCCCGCCCCCAGCGACTTGTTTACTGGTTAGAGTCAGGAGTTACCAAACCTTCTGATCACCCAGTCATTTTGGAAGCGAATGAATTTGCTGTGATCTGCTAGCCAATTAAAATGTTGTCTTTCTTATGTTCAGATATGTGATATGTGGAAATATGTGTGTTCTCTGCGATTGGTGTGTGTAAACGTTCTTCGCACTTGGTGTGTGTAAATGTTCCTCTTCTCCCTGGTTGGTGTGTGTGTGTGTCTTTCAGTGAAACTAGAAGAAATGAAGCAAGGGCTACTGAACAAGATTTCGGAGCTGGGAAAGGAACTACCTCTGAACACCCTGGATGAGCTGATTGATCGATTCGGAGGTCCCGAGCAAGTCTCAGAGGTCAGCCCCTGACCCCTGACCCCTGACCTCTACCTGCCCCTGACCCTTACCCTCTGACCTCTACCTGCCCCTGTCCCTGACCCTTACCCTCTGACCTCTACCTGCCCCTGACCCTTACCCTCTGACCTCTACCTGCCCCTGCCCCTGACCCTTACCCTCTGACCTCTACCTGCCCCTGACCCTTACCCTCTGACCTCTACCTGCCCCTGACCCTTACCCTCTGACCTCTACCTGCCCCTGACCCTCTGACCTCTACCTGCCCCTGACCCTTACCCTCTGACCTCTACCTGCCCCTGCCCCTGACCCTTACCCTCTGACCTCTACCTGCCCCTGACCCCTGATCTCTACCTGCCCCTGACCCCTGACCCTTACCCTCTGACCTCTACCTGCCCCTGATCCTTACCCTCTGACCTCTACCTGCCCCTGATCCTTACCCTCTGACCTCTACCTGCCCCTGCCCCTGACCCTTACCCTCTGACCTCTACCTGCCCCTGATCCTTACCCTCTGACCTCTACCTGCCCCTGATCCTTACCCTCTGACCTCTACCTGCCCCTGATCCTTACCCTCTGACCTCTACCTGCCCCTGACCCTTACCCTCTGACCTCTACCTGCCCCTGACCCTTACCCTCTGACCTCTACCTGCCCCTGACCCTTACCCTCTGACCTCTACCTGCCCCTGATCCTTACCCTCTGACCTCTACCTGCCCCTGACCCTTACCCTCTGACCTCTACCTGCCCCTGACCCTTACCCTCTGACCTCTACCTGCCCCTGATCCTTACCCTCTGACCTCTACCTGCCCCTGCCCCTGACCCTTACCCTCTGACCTCTACCTGCCCCTGATCCTTACCCTGTGACCTCTACCTGCCCCTGACCCCTGATCTCTACCTGCCCCTGACCTCTGACCTCTACCCGCCCCTGACCCACGACCCCTGATGACTGAATGATGAAATAACTTCCTGGAACAGTGAGAGAAACTTTAAATTGACTGAACACGCCTCTCTCTCTCTCTCCCTCTCTGTCCCTCCCCTCCCCCCCTCTCTCTCTCTCTCTCTCTCTCCCCCCCCCCCCACACTACCATGACGGGGCGGAAGGGCCGGGTGGTGCGGCGGGACGGGGTGGTGCGGTACGAGTCGCGGGCGGAGCAGGGCACCATCGACCACGTCAACATCCAGGAGAAGAGCCGCTTCATGTGCGGAGAGAAGGTGAATAAAGCATTTGAATTTGAATTTGAGGTGAGGCGGGAGGCGGGAGAGAGAGAGAGAGAGAGAGAGGGGCCATTTCCCTTTAACGGATTCCTGAATGAGAGATGCGTTCAGTTTTTCCCCCTGTACTGACCCTGCCCCCTCTGACCCCGCCCCCTGCCCCGCCCCCGGCTCCTCCCCCAGCGGGTGGCTATCATATCGGAGGCGGCCAGCTCGGGCATCTCCCTGCAGGCGGACCGGCGGGTGAAGAACCAGCGGCGCCGGGTCCACATGACCCTGGAGCTGCCCTGGAGCGCCGACCGAGCCATCCAGCAGTTCGGTGAGTGTGTGTGAGTGAGTGTG
>NC_049206.1:4024805-4167305 GCF_013347855.1 Anguilla anguilla
TCTCTCTCTCTCTCTCTCTCTCAGTGTGTCAGAGTTGCTGATGGGGGAGGTAGACAGCAGTACCCTTCTGTCTCTGCCACCCACGGAGAAGAGCAGGGTGAGTGTGTGTGTGCGTGCGTGTGTGTGTGTGCGCGCGTGTGTGTGTGTGTGTGCAGGACGTGGTGCACACGCCGGATGTTGGCATGCTCAGGCTGTTTCCTGGTGCAGACGCTGTTCTTGTTCTCTGTTCTCTTCCTACACATGGCGTAACTCACACGAGAGTGAGCGAACATTTTACACACACTCCCTCACCATCAGCCCCAATGGCTGGGGAGTTTGGGGGTCAGACTTAACCCTCTACAGTGTGAGATCAAATATGCCATGAGAATGTTGTAAACTGAACATTCTAATGCTGATGTCACAGTCACTACTGGTAACTGGAAGCCCTGGGGTTCTAGAACACTGACTTGAAATTTTGGGGGTAAAAAAAAACTCTTCCATTCAAACCCGTTTGGTTTTGGGTTGCTGTGGGAACCACTGTAGACTTTGTTGTGTGCCCGCGAAACCCTGACCACACATCCACACACAGCCTCTCCACACCCCCCTTATCTGACCTGCCACGCCCCTTTGTGTCATGCCCCACCCCCTTCCCCACCATGCCCCGCCCACTGTTTTATTGCAGTCCATGGAGAATCTTTATGCAGGCATGCCAAACCAGGGATCAGACTTCACCCTGTCCAAGAGTGACCTGCAGGAATGTGGTAAGAATATCTCTCAGTATGAGTATCAATGCAAGATTTCATTATTCGATCAACATCTTTAACTGCTTGTGAATATGTGCTATGTCACAGTGGGTGATTGTGAATATGTGCATATATCCTGTGTAACAGGAAGTGTCTGTGTAACAGGAAGTGTCCTTGTAACAGGAAGTGTCCATGTAACGGAAAACTGTTTGGTTCACCTGCCAATCTGTCTGTCTGTTTGTCCATGTGTCTACCTGCCCGCTTGTCTGTCTGTCTGCCTGCCTGTCTGTCTGTCTGTCTGTGGACCTGCCTGCCTGCCTGTCTGTCTGTGTGCCTGCCTGTCTGTCTGTCTGTCTGTCTGTCTGTCCGCCTGCCTGTCTGTCTGCCTGCCTGTCTGTCTGTCTGCCTGCCTGCATGTCTGCCTGTCTGTCTGTCTGTCTGTCTGTCTGTCTGCCTGTCTGTCTGCCTGTCTGCCTGTCTGCCTGTCTGCCTGTCTGTCCGCCTGTCTGCCTGCCTGCCTGCCTGTCTGCCTGCCTGTCTGCCTGTCTGTCTGCCTGTCTGCCTGTCTGTCTGCCTGCCTGTCTGCCTGCCTGTCTGCCTGTCTGTCTGTCAGTGTGGAGTGCAGAAGTGGACATTATTCTGCAGCGCAGCGAGGGTGGAGTTGACTCCGCCCTCACCTACGCCAAGTCCATCTCCAAGTACCTGAAGGACGTCATCAGCTACGTGGACAAGAGGATAGCACTGGGTGAGCGCTGGAACCAGGCTCCTCCCCTTTATCCCATCTGACCAATCACAGCAATGCTTGGCAGGTTCAACCCTGGCTCAGTTAGCCAATCGGCTCTATACACCAGTGGCCGTTCACGTGTAGATTTGATCACAGTGAATCGTTTCATACAGGGACTCGAGAACAGTCCTTAATATGCCTCATGACCTTTTCAGGAAGCAATGTTGCCATTTGTGTTTAATGAGCAAATATCTCTTTTTCTTTGTCTCTCTATCTCTCTTTCTCTCTGTTTTTCTCTCTCCAGAGATGGAATTTGCCAAGGGCCTTCAGAGACTCTACCAGTCTAGCAAGCAGAGTATTGCACAGGTATTCTAACCCCCCCCCCCATCTCACCTGGCTCAGGTATTCTAACCCCCCCCCCCAATCTCACCTGGCTCAGGTAAAGTAACCCCCCCCCCCCCCATCTCACCTGGCTCAGGTATTCTAACCCCCCCCCCCCCTATCTCACCTGGCTCAGGTACAGTAACCCCCCCCCATCTCACCTGGCTCAGGTATTCTAACCTCCCCCCCCCATCTCACCTGGCTCAGGTATTCTAACCCCCCCCCCCCTATCTCACCTGGCTCAGGTACAGTAACCCCCCCCCAATCTCACCTGGCTCAGGTATTCTAACCCCCCCCCCCCTATCTCACCTGGCTCAGGTACAGTAACCCCCCCCCCCCATCTCACCTGGCTCAGGTATTCTAACCCCCCCCCCCCCCCCCCAATCTCACCTGGCTCAGGTATTCTAACTCTCCCCCCCATCTCACCTGGCTCAGGTACAGTAACCCCCCCCCAATCTCACCTGGCTCAGGTATTCTAACCCCCCCCCCTATCTCACCTGGCTCAGGTACAGTAACCCCCCCCCCCCCCCCCCCAATCTCACCTGGCTCAGGTATTCTAACTCTCCCCCCCATCTCACCTGGCTCAGGTACAGTAACCCCTCCCCCATGTCTGTCACACCTCACTGTGTTCTGCATAGAAATTCTTAGTTGTGGCTTGTGTACCTGTAGTGATTGTGATCATCTCTCTTTTCTCTCCCCCTCTCCCTCTCTCTCTTTCTCCTCTTTCTCTCTCCCCCTCCCTCTCTCTCTCCCTCCCTCCTTCTCTGTCTCTCTCTTTCTCACTCCCCCTCTCTCTCTCTCTCTCTCTCTCTCTCTCTCTCTCTCTCCCTCTCTCTCTGTCTCTCCCTCTACCTCTGTCTCTCTCTAGCCATATATGCCGTTCTTCTCCATATACTCCCTGGCGCTGGAGCAGGATTTGGAGCAGAGTGTAGGGGTGCAGCAGACATCAGGCACTCTGCACAGCCAGACCTTCCTGCAGGTAGGACCCCTGGCACTGCCGCTCACTGACGATGGATTTCCTCTCTGCTGTCTGCCTTTGATGATGCAATCCCTGTGTCGTCCCCCTTTGATGATGTCACCCTCCTCCTCTCTGCTCCCAGCCCCTGATGCAGCGAAGGCAGGAACACGAGAAGAAACGAAAGGAGATCAAAGACCAGTGGCAGAGAGCCAAGAGGAAGCTGGTGAGCTGTCACTCAAACTCCCCTTGACTGGGGTCAAAGGTCGCTGGCACCCAGTGAGCCATCTTCAGACCAGACCCTGTGTGCCTTCCTTCCTCTCTGCCTTTTAAATGGGAGTTCCTAGCGCCGTGTTACTGTACAGAATGCACATTGCCGCAGTTCTGCTCTTGCTGAAGATGCCTCACGCAGTCGAGGCAGAAACTCAAGAGCAGGCTTGATACGCTGTTCGATGCTGTCTAGTCTGTAGGTACTGTAATCAGAGCCCTAATTTCATCATGAAAATGGCGAGCATTGCTGGGCTGAATGGCCCATTCTCGTCATTATGTCATGTTGTGTTATAAGATTTGAATGCTTTGGCTTAACTGGTGGAGAGACGGCGAACCTTTCTCGTGCGTCAGGAGGGCAGACTCCGGGGGTCGCCGTGGGGACGGTCGCCGTGGTAAACGGCGCGCTCTCTCTCTCTCTCTCCGGGGCAGATGGAGGCGGAGTCGAACCTGCGCAAGGCCAAGCAGGCCTACATGGCGCGCTTCGAGGAGTACGATAAGGCCCGGACGGTGGCCAGCCGCGCGGAGGAGGAGCAGGGGGGCGCGGGCGTGGGCTCCACCAACAAGGCCCTGGACAAGAAGAGACGGCTGGAGGAGGAGGCCCGCAACAAGGTGTGCTGGCTTTCACTGTGTGAAGCCTTGTGCTTCTGTCTCTATTTAGTTTCTGTACCTGTATCTGTACCGTACCTGTATCTGTACCGTACCTGTATCTGTACCGTACCTGTACCTGTACCTGTACCCGTATCTGTACCTGTATCTGTACCTGTACCTGTACCCGTATCTGTACCTGTATCTGTACCCGTACCTGTACCTGTACCTGTACCCGTACCTGTATCTGTACCTGTACCTGTGTCTGTACCGTACCTGTACCCGTACCTGTATCTGTACCGTACCTGTACCCGTACCTGTATCTGTACCTGTGCCCGTGCCTGTACCCGTACCTGTGCCCATACCTGTGCCCGTACCTGTATCTGTACCGTACCTGTATCTGTACCATTACCTGTATCTGTACCGTACCTGTACCTGTATCTGTACCGTACCAGTACCCATATCTGTACCTGTACCCGTACTCGTACCCGTACCCATACCCATACCCGTACCCATACCTGTACCCGTACCCATACCTGTGCCCGTGCCTGTACCCATACCCGTACCAGTATCCATACCTGTACCCGTACCCATACCCATACCCATACCTGTGCCCGTGCCTGTACCCCTGCAGGCTGAAGAGGCGGAGGCCACGTACCGCACCTGCATCGCCGACGCCAGCACACAGAGCCAGGAGCTGGAGGACGTGAAGGTCAACGTGCTGCGGCAGATCCAGGAGGTCATCAAACAGACCGACCAGACCCTGCGCTCGGTGAGTCAACCGCTACTCGGTACTGCCGCCATTTCCATCTCTCTCTCTCTCCCTCTCTCTCTTTCTCTCCCTCTCTCTCTGAAGCACACCTCCTAATTCTGCCGCGTTGTTCCCCCCATCCTCCCCCCCCCCCACCCCAGTCCACCATCTCGTACTACCAGATCATGCACATGCAGACGGCCGCACTGCCAGTGCACTACCAGACCCTGTGCGAGAGCAGCAAGCTGTACGACCCGGGCCAGCAGTACGCCGCCCACGTCAAAGACCTGCAGATGTCCGAGGAGCCCGAGACCCAGTACTGCTTCGAGCCCTACAGCGCCCCCTCTGGCCAGTGAGTGCTACTGCCACTGCCACATTTTATCATTTACCAGACGCTCGTACCGAGAGACACTCACGTAAAAAGTGGCAACAACGTGTCAAAGTCTTCGCAAGTACAACCTTTTGTCTGAAAATGTAAAAAGTGTAAAAGGTTTATTTGGGGAGACTTGGGTTTGGGTCCTGGGTTTGGGGGGTTTGGGTCCTGGGTTTGGGGGGTTTGGGTCCTAGTTTTGGGGAGCCTGGTCCTGGGTTTGGGGGGTTTGGGTCCTGGGTTTGGGGAGCCCGGTCCTGGGTTTGGGGGGGTTTGGGTCCTGGGTTTGGGGGGTTTGGGTCCTGGGTTTGGGGGGTTTGGGGCCTAGGTTTGGGGGGCCCGGTCCTGTGAGGGCGTGTCTGATCTGTCTGTCCCTTACAGGCCATCCATCGGACCCCGCAGCAACAGCTTCGGCGCAGACCGCCCGGGCAGCCAAGAGGCCCCGCCCACCTCCGGGGAGGCGGAGTCTGTGGACGGGGGCGTGTCCTCTAAAGAGAAGGAGAGGCGGGGTGAGTAACAGGGGGGAGGTCTCTCACCTTGGGCTTTGTGCACAATGGGTTCGTGGCGGGAGAGTGAGGCTTCGTGAACCCCAGGGTGGGTGGAGCTACAGCACTGCAGAGTGGTGGATGGTGGGTTTCGGGGGGCGGGATTTGTCCTCGCCCTATCACAACGGAGCGACTCATCCGGCCAGTCAGCTCAGGGAAAATAAGCAGCAACTGGTAGATCGCGCCTTGGAGGAAAGACTGTGCTCGTGTGCGTTCTTCTAACCTGGCGGAAACGCTTGCAGTGATGTTCAGATCAGGTCAAAGAGAGGACTTTGGTGTTGTGGGATGCGGACGTGGTGTTATTTAAGGTGCCAGAGTGGCAACTCAATCGTGAAAATTAATTTTAATTTGGTGAGAAATTGCGAGAGAATAATAAAAAAAAAAGTTGTGATTTGAACTGAAGGATTTGAACCGGGGTTCCACTCTTTGTTCCCATTGAAGGGCGTGGTCACCAGGTGTACAAGTCCTGGCCATCGGCAGTGAGCGACACAGACAGTGTGGGCTGTGGGAGTGGCCTGGAGTCCCCCACGACCAGCACAGGTACGTCCCGTCCCCCGTTCCTTACCCAAACCGCCCCTGTTCCTCAGCCAGGCTATCCCCGTTCCACCCAAACTACCCCCACTCCTCACCCAAACTACCCCCACTCCTCACCTAAACTGCCCCTGCTCCTCAGCCGAACTACCCCTGTTCCACCCAGACTACTCCTTCGTGAAACAGTCCCCATGTGTTGCTGTGAGTCGATGATTAGCAGGAAGTAGTTGCTCCGCCCCCTCACTCTGGGGGGCGGGGCTTGTTCTGGCAGGAAGTCCTGCCCTCCCGGAGCTCTCTGTGACTGTGGCTAAGGGGGGTTTTTTTGTTTTTGGCACCTTTCAGGAGATTTAAGGAAAACCCCGCGGACCGCCTCTATGGGGAGCGTGTCGTCCAATGAGGACGCAGAGATTAAGGCGGACAACGAGACCCCTTTCGAACGCGGTGAGTACAGGACTGTCCCGCCCCAGCGGTGGGGCGAGCAGAACCAATCCTGCACCACTATCCAGCAGCTGGATTTGGACTAATTAGAAAATTTGACCAATTGGCTGCGTTTGTCCCTAACCCCCCCCCAGTTCAGTCTGGCTCCTCCCCTGGTCTGTTCCACCTGGGCGGGGGGGTTTACCTGCTTTTTGCGGGGGGGTGGGGGGCGGGGTTTAGGCTGGGTTATTTGGGTATTTTATATGTGCTGTGTTTGATTGGATGTCAGCATTGTGGGTTTAAATTTTTAATTTTTTTTCCCCTCCTCCAGGCATGAACGGGATGGAGCCGGAGATCGCCGTGCCGACGGGCCCGTTCCGGAACGTGGGGCTGTCCAAGGCCGCGCGGACGCACCGCCTGCGCAAGCTGCGCACGCCCGCCAAGTGCCGAGAGTGCGACAGCTACGTGTACTTCCAGGGGGCGGAGTGTGAGGAGGTGAGGCCCCGCCCCCCTGTTCCATCGCACCGCGCGTTCTTTAGGCTCACCGCCCCCTCTCTCTGTCCCCGCCCCCTCACTCTGTCCCCGCCCCCTCTCTCTGTCCCCGCCCCCTCACTCTGTCCCCGCCCCCTCTCTCTGTCCCCGTCCTCTCACTCTGTCCCCACCCCCTCTCTCTGTCCCCATCCTCTCACTCTGTCCCCGTCCTCTCACTCTGTCCCCACCCCCTCTCTCTGTCCTCGCCCCCTCTCTTAATCCCCACCCTCTCTCTGTCTCCGCCCTCTCTCTGTCCCCGCCCCCTCTCTTAATCCCCACCCTCTCTCTGTCTCCACCCACTCTCTTAATCCTCACCCTCTCTGTGTCCCCGCCTCTCTGGCCCCGCCCCTCTGTCACAGTGCTTCCTGGCCTGTCATAAGAAGTGTCTGGAGTCGCTGGCCATCCAGTGCGGCCATAAGAAGCTGCAGGGCCGGCTGCAGCTGTTCGGCAGGGACTTCGCCCAGGTTGCCCACGGCAACTCCGAGGGGATCCCCTTCGTCATCAAGAAGTGCATCCTGGAGATCGAGAGGAGGGCGCTGAAGATGAAGGTGAGAGAGAGAGAGACAGAGAGTGATGGAGACAGGGGAGGTGATGGAGGTGGGAGGGAGGGAGGACAATATGGAGAGACAGAAGAGAGGAAAGAAAGGGTTGAGTGTGGAAGGGGTCAGTGGAACCTGGTCCCTGGGGGTCACTGTGTCGGTTGAGGACTCATCATCCACCCAACACCCCCCCCCCCCCCGCAGGGCATCTACCGGGTGAACGGGGTGAAGACGCGGGTGGAGAAGCTGTGCCAGGCCTTTGAGAACGGCAAGGAGCTGGTGGAGCTGTCCCAGGCCTCTCCCCACGACATCAGCAATGTGCTCAAGCTCTACCTGCGACAGGCGAGTCACCTGGGCGCCGACTCCGCCCACTTTACATCAGTCAGCATCGCCCGCCTCCAACCAAACAGCATCTTATACCGCCGCCCAATCAGCATCTCACACCTCCAACCAATCAGCATCTCACACCTCCAACCAAACAGAATCTCACGCCTCCAACCAAACAGCATTGTTTGCCTCCAACCAAACAGCATCTTATACCTCCACCCAATCAGCCTCTCACACCTCCACCCAATCAGCCTCTCACACCTCCACCCAATCAGCCTCTCACACCTCCACCCAATCAGTCTCTCACACCTCCACCCAATCAGCCTCTCACACCTCCACCCAATCAGCCTCTCACACCTCCACCCAATCAGCCTCTCACATCGTCACCCAATCAGCCTCTCACACCTCCACCCAATCAGCCTCTCACACCTCCACCCAATCAGCCTCTCACATCGTCACCCAATCAGCCTCTCACACCTCCACCCAATCAGCCTCTCACACCTCCACCCAATCAGCCTCTCACACCTCCACCCAATCAGCCTCTCACACCTCCACCCAATCAGCCTCTCACACCTCCACCCAATCAGCCTCTCTCACCTCCACCCAATCAGCCTCTCACATCGTCACCCAGTCAGCCTCTCACACCTCCACCCAATCAGCATCTCACACCTCCACCCAATCAGCCTCTCACACCTCCACCCAATCAGCCTCTCACATCGTCACCCAATCAGCCTCTCACACCTCTACCCAATCAGCCTCTCACACCTCCACCCAATCAGCCTCTCACATCGTCACCCAGTCAGCCTCTCACACCTCCACCCAATCAGCCTCTCACACCTCCACCCAATCAGCCTCTCACATCGTCACCCAGTCAGCCTCTCACACCTCTACCCAATCAGCCTCTCACACCTCCACCCAATCAGCCTCTCACATCGTCACCCAATCAGCATGTCACACCTCCACCCAATCAGCCTCTCACATCGTCACCCAGTCAGCCTCTCACACCTCCACCCAATCAGAATCTCACGCCTCCAACCAATCAGCCTCTCACGCCTCCAACCAATCAGCCTCTCACACCTCCACCCAATCAGCCTCTCACACCTCCACCCAATCAGCCTCTCACACCTCCACCCAATCAGCATCTCACACCTCCACCCAGTCAGCCTCTCACACCTCCACCCAATCAGCCTCTCACACCTCCACCCAGTCAGCCTCTCACACCTCCACCCAATCAGCATCTCACACCTCCACCCAATCAGCCTCTCACACCTCCACCCAATCAGCATCTCACACCATTATAAACATTTGCTTGTTTTCCTTTGGTCTTCTGAATCTCATTAACTTCCCACAATTCCCAGCTCCCCGAGCCAATAATGCCCTTCCGTCTGTACAACGACCTGATGGGCGTGGCCAAGGATAGCCTGAAGGCGGAGTCCGGCGTGGGCGGGGACGTGGGGAAAGGGGCGGAGCTCGTGGACCTGGGCCCGGAGACCGACCCCGAGGTCGTGACCCTGGTGGAGAAGCTTCGGGATCTCCTGAAGCCTCTGCCCCCAGCCAACGTGGCCACCCTGCGCTACATCACCCGCCACCTGCGCAAGTGAGCCCTCAACTGTGATTGGCCAACAATATCCCTCTCCCCTTATGATGTCATAATCACCAGATACGTGATTTCTCCTGATTAATCACAGAGATCATTAAAAAAAGATGGTCACCTTACCTACCTTCCCTCTCTCCCCTTCCATTTTTCTCTGTCACTCTTTCACTCCATCCCTCCCGCTGTCTTTCTCCCCTTCCCTCTTTCCCCTCTAACCTTTTAATTTCTCATTTCCCCCCTCCCTCTTTCTCTCTTGTTTCTCCTCCCTTTTTTCTCTCCCTGACTCTCTCTCTCTCTCTGTCTGTCGCTCTGTTTCTCTCTCTCTCTTCCTCTCCCTCTCTCTCTCTGTCTGACTCTCTGTCCCTCCCTCCCCTTCCCCTTCCCCCTCTCCCTCCCTCCCTCAGGATCTCTGAGCTGGAGCAGGATAATAAGATGAGCCCCAGTAATTTGGGCATAGTGTTTGGCCCCACTCTGATGAGGCCCCGCCCCACGGGGGCCACCGTGTCCCTGTCCTCATTGGTGGATTACCCGCACCAGGCCCGCGTCGTGGAGGCTCTCATCGTCTTCCACGCCGCCATCTTCCAGCCAGGCTCCGCCCCTTCCTCCTCAGGCCCCGCCTCCCAGAGGCACAGCCAGGTGAGCGCACAGGAGGCCACGCCTTCGTCGCCTGTTCAGGTTATAGTCACAGTTACGGTCCAGGTTATAGTCACAGTTAGGGTCCAGGTTATAGTCATGGTTACAGTCCAGGTTATAGTCACAGTTACGGTCCAGGTTATAGTCACAGTTAGGGTCCAGGTTATAGTCATGGTTACAGTCCAGGTTATAGTCACAGTTACGGTCCAGGTTATAGTCATGGTTACGGTCCAGGTTATAGTCACGGTTACGGTCCAGGTTATAGTCACAGTTACGGTCCAGGTTATAGTCACAGTTACGGTCCAGGTTATAGTCACAGTTACGGTCCAGGTTATAGTCACAGTTACGGTCCAGGTTATAGTCACGGTTACGGTCCAGGTTATAGTCACGGTTACGGTCCAGGTTATAGTCACGGTTACGGTCCAGGTTATAGTCATGGTTACGGTCCAGGTTATAGTCACAGTTACGGTCCAGGTTATAGTCACAGTTACGGTCCAGGTTATAGTCACAGTTACGGTCCAGGTTATAGTCACAGTTACGGTCCAGGTTATAGTCACAGTTACGGTCCAGGTTATAGTCACAGTTACGGTCCAGGTTATAGTCATGTTATGATCCAGGTTATAGTCATGTTATGATCCAGGTTATAGTCACAGTTACAGTCCAGGTTATAGTCATGTTATGATCCAGGTTATAGTCATGTTATGATCCAGGTTATAGTCACAGTTACAGTCCAGGTTATAGTCATGTTATGATCCAGGTTATAGTCACAGTTACAGTCCAGGTTATAGTCATGTTATGATCCAGGTTATAGTCACAGTTAGGGTCCAGGTTATAGTCACGGTTACAGTCCAGGTTATAGTCACGGTTACGGTCCAGGTTATAGTCACGGTTACGGTCCAGGTTATAGTCACGGTTACGGTCCAGGTTATAGTCACAGTTACGGTCCAGGTTATAGTCACAGTTACGGTCCAGGTTATAGTCACAGTTACGGTCCAGGTTATAGTCACAGTTACGGTCCAGGTTATAGTCACAGTTATGGTCCAGGTTATAGTCACAGTTATGATCCAGGGTATAGTCACAGTTACGGTCCAGGTTATAGTCATGTTATGATCCAGGTTATAGTCACAGTTACGGTCCAGGTTGTATTCACGGTTATGGACCAGGTTATAGTCACGGTTATGGACCAGGTTATAGTCACGGTTACGCTAACTCATCTTCCTCCTCCTCTTCGTTTCCCTCCATCTCAGGACTGCACCGAGGAGAGCAGGAAGGAAGCAAAGGACCAAGGTGACGAACAGGAGTGTCAGCCAATCAGGACCGAGTCAGAAAAGGGGGAGGAGTTCTGTGGTGAGTTACAGACCAATCCCGTCCTCCTCTGCAGTGCTGTCTCCACTCAGAGAGAGAGTTGGTTTATAGAAGAATCGAGTCAGGACTGTTTTCTTATCTTGTGCTTCTGTTCCTGTGTTGTAGTGCTAAAATTTAAAGATTCTAACATGACATAACATAATGACGAGAACAGGCCATTCAGCCCAACAATGCTCGCCATTTTCCAAACTAAATCAGTGCTCTGATTACCTGCAGGCTATATAGTATCTCATACCGTATCAAGCCTAGTCTTGAAAATCCCCAGAGTTTCGGCCTCTACTACATGATCTGGCAGACTGTTCCACACACTGACTACTCTCTGCGTGGAAAAAATTCCTAATGTCTGTACGGAATTTACCTTTTGCTAATTTCCAGTTATGTGCCCTTGTTCTACTAATAGATCTCAAAATGACAATTTTGTGGTATAGGATGTGTATGTGTGTTTGTGTGTGTGTGTGTGTGTGTGTGTGTGTGTGCGTATGTGTGTGTGCACGTGCGTGTGCGTGCGTGTGTGTGCATGTGCGTGAGTGTGTGTGTGCGTGTGCGTGCGTGTGTGTGCATGTGCGTGCGCGTGTGTGTGTGTGCGTGTGCGTGTGTGTCTTCGGGATGCTGTTATTAGAGCAGACTGTGTTAATCATGTTATTTTTATTCAGGCAACTCTTTGGCCTCCTCGGGCTCCCAGGAGAGGTCCCTGGACTCTGACTGGGAGCTGGAGGAGCAGGCGGGCGGCTCCCAGGCCAGGCTGTCCCGCCTGGCCAAGCAGGCCAGCGAGACCAGCACAGAGGAGGAGCCGCTCAGCCCCCGGGCCAGCCTGGACCTCTCGCACCAGGCAGTGCCCGCCCCCATCGAGGAGGTCCCCCCCGTGCCGGACTCCGAGCCCCCGGACAGCGAAGAGCCCTGACCCCACCGCCCCCCCCACCCTCCCCTCTCCCCCTTCCCTCCCCTGGCAGACAGAGCTCAGAGGCGGAGCTGGCCTCAATGTGGGAGGAGCTCAGTGCCCAACCAATGAAACGCCACGGTCTCAGGACCCCTCTGAGGCTGTCCACGGCGTGCCTGTTTGGGGTGACGCAGTTGGCGTTTTCAAGGTTTTAAAGTGTAGAAGAAGCGTGCTCTCTCTCAGGAAACAGACGTCGACTTGCGCGACTGTTCCCTTTTCCTTTCTTTGGTCGATGGTTTAATGCGGTTTTTTTGGGGGGGGATTTCAAGGGGAGTCTGGAATTTTTTTTACATTTCATTTGTTTACGTTGTTTAAGTTTTGTATGTTTGATGTACAGGTGATGTACTACCTTGAGTTTTTTTAAAATTCGAGACTGCTGGAGACGCCCGAAGCCGGTGTGACGAGCACTGCGACTGGGCTGGACGAAGCCCGGCGCGTTCCCGTAGATTTCGGGTGGGATTGTGTTCTGCTGCAGCAGACTGAGGACCTGCCGCGTCCAGTGATGGTCTGTCTGCGTGGGGTTTGCAGCCGCAGAGCGAGCGATTAACTGGCTCGGCGCCTGCCCCCCGTACCCAAGCACCTGCCCCCCGTACCCAAGCGCCTGCCACCCGTACCCAAGCGCCTGCCCCCCCTACCCAAGCGCCTGCCCCCCGTACCCAAGCGCCTGCCACCCGTACCCAAGCGCCTGCCCCCCCTACCCAAGCGCCTGCCCCCCGTACCCAAGCGCCTTCCCCCCGTCCCCAAGCACCTGCCCCCCCTACCCAAGCGCCTGCCCCCCCGTACCCAAGCGCCTGCCCCCCGTACCCAAGCGTCTGCCCCCCGTCCCCAAGCGCCTGCCCCCCGTACCCAAGCGTCTGCCCCCCGTCCCCAAGCGCCTGCCCCCCGTACCCAAGCGTCTGCCCCCCGTCCCCAAGCGCCTGCCCCCCGTACCCAAGCGCCTGCCACCCGTACCCAAGCACCTGCCCCCCATACCCAAGCGCCTGCCCCCCATCCCCAAGCGCCTGCCCCCCGTACCCAAGCGTCTGCCCCCCTGTACCCAAGCGCCTGCCCCCCCTACCCAAGCGCCTGCCCCCCCTACCCAAGCACCTGCCACCCCTACCCAAGCGTACTTCACATTTCCACCCGACACTTTTCGGGTTGAGCTCTTAGCGCCACCATGCCAGCACCCCCGCAGGGCCGGCCCGTGGCATAAACGGTCTGTGCAGTTGCTTAGGGCCACAACCGCTAGGGGGGGGGGGGCACACGATCCAATGTTTATCTAAGGTAAATAACGTTATTTTCGCAATTTCGTTATTCATCCCCTATCGCGGAACTAGCGGTATGAATTTGAAACGGAATGGCAACCGAACATTTCATAACAATGTAATGTAAGAAGGATTTTACCAAGCGAACCCCCCCCTCCCACCTCCCCCCACTCCCCCCGCTCGACAGAATCCAGCAGCACCGCCAGGCCCCCCCCCGCCCTCGCCTTTGCTTAGGGCCACCAAAATCCTAGGGCCGGCCCTGCACACCCGTCTCAGTGCCAGTGTGTACCACCGCCTGCTTCCTCTCAGAAATGACATGTAACCCACTATATTTGGACTTTTTCGGGAAATACATTCATCACTATTCCAGTGTACAGCAGTGTATTTTTAAATTGACATTGACTGCTAAATCTGAAAGTGGAACCAGTTTGTGTGTGTGTGTGTGCGTGCGTGTGTGTTCGCCCATGTGCTCTGTGGAATTGGCCTACGCTTGGAAGTGGAAGTGTTTTGCTGTGTTTTTCATTTCAGTTTCTGTTATTATTGCAACGTAAAGAACCTTATATTTCTTAAAGCCTGCAGGTGATATCGAACTTGTGCAACCTTGGGGCCAGAGGGACAGGTGTTCAGTGATTCTGAATAAGAGGCCTGTGTGTGCGGTTTGATCCCTGACAATGTGTCACGAGCACTCTTCCCTTTTGGGAATGGAACATGTTGACTTGTTTAAATGTACAATACATTATCAGGACATTGCAGTGCTGCAGCGTATGGACAAATATGCAGTTATGACACATTGTAATATATTACACTTCTGTGGAATATATATATATATATACATATATATATATGGTAAGAATGTGTTTTGGTAAGAGTATATTTCAGGGTTGTGCCTGCTTGTTTGTCCTCCTCTGTCCCCTGTGGTTCCCTGGTTATTGCTCTGTTAGTGTTGCTGTTGCACTGTTGGCCCAGTGAGTTTTTAATGTGGTGCATTTTAAGGTGATGTAGTAAGGTCCTGGAGACAAGTACCTGCACGTATCTGCAACGCTGTGACCAAAACGTGTGATCAGAGCATTCCTGGATTTTCTGATGCTTTTTTTATTTTTTTTTGATTAAGCTTTTTATTTATTTGCATGTTTCCCGTTAGCATGCGCGCTAAGAACAAAATGGCGGAAAACCTTGACCCTCTTTTAGAGAGTCAGAGCGTAGCCCCCTAGCAACGTCCCTGCTGCTGCAAGAGTACTCCATTCTGACTTCAGCTTTTGGTTCTTTTTTGGGGGCATTTTGACCTACATAATAATAAACGCCTCTTAAAATACTTTAGGGGGAGAGTTGGGCTGCCACAAACCACAAAATGTGTGGAGTCGTGGGGGGGGGGGGGGGGCAGTGCAAAAGCTGGCTTCTCTGTGTGTGAGTGTGTCACACATTTTTGTAGATGTGTTGCTGTGCACAGTGTTGTCTGTTCAGTCCTGCTGTGCTGCTATCTAGCTTAGCCTCTATATGGAGGATACTGTCCAAGAGCCATTCCTATTGTGGCATCACAATCCAGAGTTCTGCAGTGATTCTGGGATTAGGGCAAGGGTGTTATTCCCATGGCAACGAAAGCAGACGCTTCAGTTTAGATTTTGTTGTTTGTAGAAGATTTTTTTATAACTTCAATCAAGGGGTTTCAATTCTATTTAAATATGTTTGTGAGCTTTTTTTTAAAAAAAAATTACGTTAAAGGGCTTTAAAAGAAAATACGGTTGCTGCACGTGGTGAGTGCAGAATGTTGTTTGTGCTTAAGTTATATTTTTAAATTGAGACCAATGTGTACTATATATTCAGATTGAAAAAGAAAAAGGGGAAGTGTGTATAATTTTATTGAATAAACTGCATCATTTTCTACTTTAAAGGAACAGCAAAGTCTGAGGTGGTGTTTCAACATGGTGGGCTGGGGTTATCATCTCTTTTCCCTTTCTCCTTGGTTCAGCCCCCCAAACAGCTGGTTGCTAAAATGGTTCAAAGCCCAAATCCAAATATATACAAAGAAATATACATACGTAAATACAGGAACGCATGAGGAACAATGCACAATGGTGGAGTTGTCTGCAGAGTGAAACTGAGAAACAGGAAGAACAAACCAGCAGAAAGTTTAAGGAAGACGCAGGTGCAAGATGTTACTTGTAAAAAATTTTGAAAAACCCCAAAGCCTTAAAGCCTACGTGCTCTGGAAACCTGACAGAAGCCTGACATATTGTCACTGAAACAGGAAATGGCACCTTGAGAACCGCGAACTGTCAACTGAAAAACACGCCGCGAGCGGAAATCAACATGGCGGAGCTCTCGGGTGTGTCAGTTTGCTCGTTTTGACGGTCGCTGTTACGCAGAATGGCTCCGAGGTCCGTCTCTGCTCTGATTGGCTGGGCATTATTAAGGCTGCTACGACCCCACATTCACAGCAACACGACCAGCGTGCATCCATTTACCGGACTTTAGGACCGGTTTCTAGATGGTATGTGCGGTACGCATAAACGGAAAGTTATGTCGTCTTTTTCATTTTCCGTTTTACTCAACGCGGTGTGGTCACGCGGGTTCAACTGCAGTGTGCTTAGCTGGAGTTTAAACCTCAGGTTTAAACCTCTAGACCACAAAACTGCATTAAAGCTGAGACGGTTAATCTATATTGGAGTTATAACTGGGTAATCATTATTCAGTTGCAGTGCAGTGACATTTTTATTAAATAAACCACTAACAGTCGCCCTCACCAGTAAGAGAACTGGACGCTAAGCGCCTTCTCGGTTTAATAAAAAGGTTTGCAGTGTCCTGTGATCCTCAGCGCAGGCACGCCATGTCTTTTCCAGCAAGGATTAGAGGTGTGGTTCGCAGAATGCAAATTTGCATAAACGGGCCGGGAGATTTGCAAACCACTAAAAACACCGTTTATTTTCCCGTCAACGCAAATGCAAAACAAAAAGGGAAGAAAATGACCATGCCTGGTTTGATCCTGCCATATTGTTTTTATTTACAGGGCAATCCAGGGACTTGATTCATCTGTAAATTAGGGGCACGTTTATTATGAAAACTGGGTCAGAAACCACGGAGTTACAGACTGCAGTTACAGACTGCAGTCTCTCTAATAGACCCCTAGCCACCGTGTCACACTGCCGCCCCCTGCTGGACACTGAGGATATCTCCGTGCACTCAGCATTTGATTTTCTGCTGGGTCCCAAAACACGGGAGCAGGGGCACAGCAAGGATCTGAAACAGGGCTCCTCCATCTTGTCCAAAAAGGGCCGGTGTGGGTGTAGCCTTTTTCTTCCAGCTACACACCTGATTCTACGAATCAACCACTAGGGTCTTCGCCAAGGGCCCTGATTACCAGAATCAGGTGTGTTACTGCTCAGTTGGAACAGAAGCCTGCACCCACACCGGCCCTTTTTGGACAATATTGAGGACCCCAGATCGGGGAGGGGAAAAAAAAAACCAAGGTCAAGAGACTTGGCTGGGGTGAGGGGGTTTCCCCTTTAATTTATTCTAATTTATTCATTTAATAGAGATTTCACAGCATAAATGCTGTACATGTGCCTCTATAGTAAGCTTAAACTTGATAATATTAAAGAACTTCCATTCCCTTCCTAAATGTATTGCAACTGACATTCTCACACAAAAAAAAAAAAAAGAAATTTAAATGGAGGCTTTGGAAACGGACGTGCAAAAACACACAGAAGACACGACCACAGTCTCATTAATATTAGTTGTGGCCATGTCTGGGTGGGAGGTGGGGGTGCTCCTACAACATCGATGGAAGTTTATGCTCACGAACACTCAAACGGCCACTGTAAACTTAGTGGTTTTGTCGTTACCAACGTGGCTTTGCCTTCTGAACATTGCGTTATGTATGTCAAAACATCCTGAAAGTTGTGTAACCGTGAGAAACGAACGCTACACGAAACACTAAGACCTGTTCTTCTGTTTTTTAAAATTTATTTATTTTTATTTAGTTTCTTTTTTTTACTGACTCAGATCATGTGTGGTGTTTATGTAGATGCGCAGTGACGTCGCAAACATTGCTTTTTCCCCCTGATTAATTCCGTTTTATTTGTCTAGTCAGCAGTTGAATGTCTCCTTCCTGAATTGAAAACACACCAGCTTCCAACTCACACCAAAGAAGCTTGTAAATAAGCCTTTAATTTGTTCATTCAGTGACATTGTCATTCGATTGACACAGGTCTTACATCTGTTTAAAAACAGAAATGTACAAATACAAAACAACTAAAAGAGAAAAAATTGGAGAAAAAAAATTCTCTTCATTAATATGCAGCACAAAACAATGTTTTTCTTTTCAAGACAGTCTCATTCCATTGTGGAAAAACCACAGGACAGGATCACTAGCGTCCCCTGGAGGTCAGGGTGACAAACTGCAGACCAGAAACACACCAAAGGTAAAGATTTTACATTTCCAATAATTAACTGCTTAAGAAAACATCCATACCTAGTTGCTTTTTACAGCACAGAGATAGTACAGAATTTGAATCAAAAGATGCAGAGCAGGAATTGAAAGCTATCCAAATCAATCGATGTCCGTGTGACGTCTGTATAATTTGAAAGGAAAATATGAAGAAGTATGTTAGCAGGAATGTGGTGGGTTTCAACTGAATTACACCCTTAATTTGGCTAAAATTTAAAAATGTGGGCCAGAACCTACAGCTTTAGCAAACACAGCGATTGGCTGACTGCAAAACCAAACGTACCTCACTGCACCAGCCTGTAGGTGATGTAGCGTCCAGCAGTCTCACTGGGCCGGATGATCTTCACCACCTGACCAATCAGCAAACAGCAATTAGGACACCGTTTCCCACCCAACCCAGGGAAGCACGTTTCCTTTTAAGGACCAGTTCGTACGGGGTCACTGCTTCACCGGTATTTTGTATCTCTGCCCATTCGCGAAGCCCCGCTCTCACGTCAGTCAACTGGGGGACGGGGTGTGGTGTAGTGGTTAGCGAACTGTGCTAGTAACCTAAGGGTTGCAGGTTTGATTCCCAGCTGGGGCACTGCAAAGTACTTAACCTGCATCGCTTCGGCATGTATAACTTTCCGACCTAGCCTATGCTTGCTGTGTGAACTAGACTTAACTGCTGTGGATAACTCTTAGATAACAAGTATTGTACCTTATCAGACCTGTGTTCTGTAGTCGTCCAACGACCTTTGGCATGCACTTACCGTGTGTCGCCTTGGATAAAAGTGTTAAACGTAACGCGTAAATGGATACTACGTGAAAAATGCGTGTGTTAAGAAAGTGCGCAAGTCGCCCTGGATGAGAGGGTCTGCTAAATGGCGGTAATGTGATGTGATGCCGAGCGGCTTCCTCACCTGCCCCCTTTTCAGGCCGAAGTATCGGGCCACCGGATCCCCCGCCTGTATCCTGGGCAACTGGCTCTCCTTCAGTTTACTGCCGCGTCAAGGAACCACCGCCAAAATGGGCATTACACCTGCACAATGCTTCTCTTCTCATTGGCGTGGCACGCCGCAATGCACCGACTGACCAGAGGGGGCGACGGCGTGCAGCTGCTGGCTCGCTCGTTGGGTGTTTTTTGAGCCCTCTTTGGTTCACTTCCAGGGCAGCTGCTGCCTGTGGGACACGTCACGCCCCTTCAAGAGTACGAGCCCATCACCCGCAAAAAAAACCTGCCCACACGGGTTATATTTTCTTAAACGACAAATGTGACAAAAACAACTTGTTTCCGATTCTCTTGTTTTTATTCAAATTTATGCAAGCTAAGTGAGGCTAAGTTTGGCTATTCACCTCCGAACGGCAAGGGCTAGCCGAAGGGTCTTACATCGTAGCGGTTAGAAAGGCAGATAAAGAAGTTTGAATGGAGGCAGGGTTTGCTGTGATTGGCTCATACTCTTGGAGGGCAGGACCTGCCTCACTGGCAGAGCAGCTGCCCTGGAAGTCACCGTTGACGGCTCAAAAGGCCATCGAGCCGTCCAATCAGACACAGGCCAGTCACACAGAGACGGGGTCTTACCAGGATGAGCCACTCAGCAGTCCGTAACACCATTTTAGACACAAGCATACAGTGTTTTGTATTCATAGCATTATTCACTGACCCTTAATGTGTGCACGATTCTGCAAGCAGCCGTGGAACGAAGAGAACCTGGTTAAACAGCTGAACTCAAAGGTGAACCCACAGCGCTGCCAACTCCTTTGGTTTCCCTGACCTCTGGGATATGCGCCAATCAATGTGCGCCTGTCTCTGATTGGACACGACCACCCGCCTGTCTCTTATTGGACACGACCGCCCCACATGCGCCAGAAAGGATACTATCGTGCCAGGAGCTCGGTTACTTCTTCCTTTGTCATCACTATGTGTTCTGGGACCAGCTGCAAAAAGTCAGACCAGACCAACAGTCAGTCACTCAAACGGCAAATCATTAATTAGTAAACCACTAATGAAATAAAATAAGTAATAAGACTAAATTAATAAAATGTACAGTATAATGGCAGGCTCCATTTCTGTCAGAAGATCAGTCTAGGAAAGCCACATAACCTCTGGACTTTTGTTCTAAATCTTGAACTTTCCTTAATATAATTTAATAACTTTTAGTTCTTGCAAATCATTGTGGTAGTTCATGGCTGTTGATTAACTAAACCGAACTGCTTTGTGATCTAAACGGCCACATGCTTGTTTGAGTAAGTCTCTCCACAAAGGTAATGGCAGAGTGGTCCATCTATGACTCTGACTGCCCCCCCCCCAACACCCCCACCCCACTACCCTGACTAAACACATCTGCTTATGTTAATCGCCATGACAACTGCAAGGCAATGAACAGGAAGGTCTCATCATTCCGTTAAAATCCACGCACCTCGTGCTCTGTGATGTTAATGAGAAGCTCCTGCTGCAGAAACTGCTCCAGGATGTACTTGGGAGCCATGTCTACCAGGGACTGGGAAGAAAAGCCAACGTCTGGTTAGGCATGGAAAAATCACAGGACACAACGCGATTTTTATTATTAGCGGCGCTGGAACGGCATTTTGCGCACCTGCTTGGCGGACGGCGTCATGCCCATCTGCACCACTATGATCGCTCTGGTGATGTTCTCCTCCTGCATGCGCTGGCAGTACATCTTGATGGTCTTGATGCCAACCTTGGGTTCCTCTGCACGAGACGGGATGGATCAGTTTAGCTAGTGTTAACCAACTGTCTTGCAGCACGTGTCTACACGTCTGCCAGCAGCACTGCCTAAAAGTAAACCGTAGGAAGTCTAGACGCCATCCCCTAAAACGGGATGTTTTCCAGAGTTTTCTTTTGCCACTGCGTACCTGGGAAGAAAACGAACATCTGATCCGTCGGGTCGTCGTTATGGGCGACCAACACGGTGAGATCTGTGCGTCGCGGTCGACCCTCGCTAGGCTTGTCTCCAAACTGGCTTTTAAATTCGTCCAGGGTCTGGTCCAACTCGTCCTGGGTCACCAGGTAACCGCGGTCATGACACAGCTGTAACAGGAGACTCAGTATAAGTTTACAGCGGCACTTCTAAGCAGTTGCCTCCAACTCTATCTCTCACACACGGTCTATAGATACGTTTATACACACTTACAGTCAATGAAACACATATATAAGCAATATCTATATCGCACATCCCTGAATATGTACACGCACGCACACACAGAAGCAACCGAATTTAAAAACAATAGCCTTTCAAACGACACAAGTTTGAGGATACAAGTTACATAGATTGCTAACTACTTTAACGAATAGATGTGCAATCATCTAGCCGTCACGCAAGTCTATTTCATAACACAACAGCAGAAGGAAATGATCAGATGGGTTTTATCTAACGTTAGCTCACGACAGAAGTTTCTAGCAGTGTTACACAGCTAGCTAATTCAGTGTGACTAAATATCTATTAATGAGAATAACATTTTTAAAAAGCATTTTTTCACTCACCTGCATGATTGTTTTTCGAATTTTCCATAACCTGTAAGTCTCCTCCTCATCATCCATAACGGCGTGTTCTTGTTATTTTTCACTAATGAAGGGAAAATCAACAAATAACGGCCACGCTTTTTTCTATTCTCCCTACAAATCGCTTCCTTCCGTAGCCAGGCGATCACGTGGGTGCATTTTGGACCCCATACGGGTGTCCATATATTTGCCTGTATTCCGAAAGAATGGTGAGTTAAAAGCGAATGAAAATGTTGGTAATTTCCATCTTAAAAAATCATTCCGAGTGTGAATTACAATTTTTTTATTGTCACCGATGTAGTTATATCGTTTCATTATTATATTATACGATTAAGGCAGTGCCAAACATATTAATCAATTTGAATATTTTCATAAATATGTATAGCAGACCTAGTTAAAATGAACAATATACTAATTAAATTGTTCACAGTTTATGTGTTACATACAGTATATTGCATGATGGTAAGACCAGAAGAAAGACATCTTTATAACAGTCTGTTTGAGCTATTGTTTAGACTAGAGGAATCTTTAGATAATCTGATATACGTCGTGTCATTTAGGAAAGGTAGTTTGCAAGCAAAACACCAAGCAAGACTTTGTAGCTTAGTTATTATAGTGGAGTTTTATTTAAATTGTTTTTCTATTATTCGTTTCATTTTAGTTTCAGTGACGATTGTTTGTATTTATTATTGCTTATATTATTTCTGCAATTCTGCCTCGTTATATTATTTCTGCAATTCTGCCTCGTTATAGCATTTGGTACGCGTAATTTTACCCCATTCGTTCAGACCATAGACCGTATAAGGTTCAGACACACAAAACAATGAATGGTTTATTTCCATTTTAATGACCGTTAATGTGCGTTCACACAACAGGGGCTTAGTTGGAATAATACATCCCGCTACTGACATCACAAAGCAAAATTTGGAAGAGAAAAAAGGTCATAGCAGTCTTGTGCAACAATATGTGCAGTGATATAAAGGAATTTTGTTTGCATGTACACAAAAACTGCGGCGTTGCGTCGTGTGGACGTGGCCCCACCCCTTTCGGGTTTGCTGGGAAATGATTTGCTTGATGGGCGGGGTTTAAATGTGGGCGGAGCCAGCTGTAATACAGCATTATGTGGGTTGTTAAACGTGCTGTAGTGTTTGGGATCGTAGGGAGTCGTGGGGTCGTCAGAGCAATGGTATGTTTTTTGTGCCTCATAGCGGTTGTTCGCTTGTAGATATGTGTATAGTAACTATTGCATTTGTCTAGTTAAGTGTTGTCCAGTAGATTTAATCATAACAAGGCTATTGATGTGTCATTGACAGGTCAAAGGTACGCATTTCTTGCGCTCTGTGGTGTCCACGTTCAAATAGGTCCGACGGTGACTCACCTGACGCATTGAAAATGTAAAATTGTGTCGAAATCGGGGCCCCGTTTTAATCCACAAGACGGTGTTGTGATTCTGACATTTTAAAGCAAGCCAACTAGCTCGATGTTTGCCACCAATTTTACGAGCTAACTGGTTTTAAACAAGCTTATTTGGCCAGTCTTAATAACGTAGGCTAGCTTGCACCGGCTTTTGGAAGTAGTTTAACGTCAGCAATGTGACCGGTTATCGTCATGCATGCTAAATGAAAATAAAGAAACGAGCTAACCGATGATGTGTTTAAAACGTAACGATTGCTAATCAATGAAATGCAATTGACTAATTTAAATTCAGCTGCTAGCTTGCGAGCAAAATACAAGTTAACTAGACTAACGTTAGCACGCTAACTAGCCCGAGCATTCATTGTGTCTTGTGCAACTAATCTGGAAACCATTGAAGCCAATTTTCTTGTGTGGAACGGGGCAGCCAGTTGGATAATGTTTAAATCGTAGCTAGACAAGCCAGGACCGGTCTCTTTTCCGGCTTTCAAGAGGTATACCGACTGAATCCGCAGACGGTCATGTGTGTGGGTCACATGAATCTGCTTTTCATCTCCTTATAACAATTTGGGGCCTATACTACCCAAAAAAAATGTTTCGCATGCCAACTTATGCGGGCGACTCACGCATCCCACTGTTAGATTTGTTGTTGCATGTATTTTACGTTTGTCACCATCAACCATGTTTTGTAAGAGGGTCGGTTTCTGTTAATGACAAAGCTTATTGCTCCCAGTGACGACTTATTTAACTAGCTGGGCCTGCCAACGGAGTGTGTTCAGAAGCACAGGTGTGTCATGATCAGCGTGAACTATTGCGTGCATATGAAAGGGGAAACGGTGATTCATACAAGCACCCAGTGTAAAAGGTCGGCAAAAATATGCCAGCGAAACGAGTTTTTTCGTGGCACAAAACCAGAACTAATCTGGAGTAGAGTGCGGTGGTGTGTGTTGCAACCTAACATCAGATTGCAGCCACAATCTTCTGCAGTGTGCGCGAGGCAGTTCAAGCGCAACGTCATTGTGCCCATATCTTATTTAGGGGGTCAAATTACATACAATAAAATACCCGACAGCAATCTTTAGTGTACACATCACATGTTTCATGTCTGTAGCCTACTGAAGAGTGGACAGCGGCAGCGCATTACTTACTGCCTTGTGCCTTTCTAAAGAACAGTGGAACTCGATCTGTTAATTATATACACAAATGTATTTAATCTAACTCCAGGCATTGGGGTGCCACCCTATTGTTTTGAAAACATCATTTTTAAGGAAATTACGTCCCTTTTAAAAGTTGTTTTCATGTTTATACATTTGGAGAAGCGCCCCCCACCCCCGTACTTCCCGTATTGTGAGCCCATCTCTGTCTTTTTCCCTCACTGCTCTCCCTGTCCAAATAAAGTTGGAAAATACAGAAGAAGAGCTGAGTCACTCCCCTTTAAAAAAAAAAAAAAAAAAAGAAAAATGATCTTGGAGCGGTTGTAAACTGGGTGAAGAGGAAGATTGTGCCGCGGCAAAGATTGCGGCACAATCGCTGTTATGAAGGCGCCAGAAGGGTTTCCTCCCATAGACTGTTTCCCCACACCTTGTTCACCTAACCGCCACACTTTTCCCAGAATCCTCTGCTCTGGTCTGTCTCCTGTGGGTATGGTATATGAATGTAAGAGGAGTCATTGCGTTCGGCGTCCTAGCAACATGTTCGCTGCAAGCACCTGATTGTGAGTAGAATTAGCTACTGGCGTGTAACTCTGTCACCCTTACAAGTCACTTTGGCAGGTTTGGTAGCATTTAAAAAAATAAATAAAATTATTGTAGTTTACGAAAAGGCATCTGAAATAATTAAGTCAATTTGAGGTGATACTACACGATACTACAAGTCCCATGAGTCAAGCTTGGCGTGTAATTGATAAGGAGAACCGAAATCAAACCACTGCGAATTATGGCACAGCAGACTATGTACTCTCTCTTTCTAACACACACACACACACAGACTCACACACGCGCACACGACATAGCTCAGGAGGTAAGAGCGCGTCCCTGAGCAAGACTCCTAACCCCTAATTGTTCCCAACAAGCTGATTGGCACCTTGCATGGCACCCTTTCACCGTTGGTGTGCGAGTGAGTGTGTGTGTGTGTGTGAATGGGTGAACGAGGCATCAATTGTAAAGCGCTTTGGATAAAGGCGCTATATAAATGCAGTCCATTTACCATCTTCCTCCTCCTCTGCCATAGGCGACACAAGGGGAAGACTGGCGAAGTGCCAAATCCATCTACGAGTTCTCGGCCAACGACATCGACGGCAACGAGGTCTCTCTGGAGAAGTACAGGTGAGCAGAATTAGGTGTTTTTTTTTTTTCTTCAAAATTCGAAGTTAGTGTTCTAGAACTTCATTAGTTTCAGTTACCAGCAGTGATTGTTACATCAGCATTAGAATGTCCAGTTAAGAACGTTCTAATCCCTCCCCCTTTCTGCGCAGGGGCGACGTCTGCATCATCACTAACGTCGCCTCCAAATGAGGCAAGACCCCCGTAAACTACACTCAGCTTGCGCAGATGCACGCCACGTACGCTGAGAGAGGTTTACGCATCCTGGGGTTCCCCTGCAACCAGTTCGGAAAACAGGTACGGCTCTGGGCCTGGGTCAGGAGCTGGGCTGCCCTGTTACTGGAGATCTGCCGTCCTGTAGAGTTCCACTCCGACCCTAACAAAGCACACCTCATTCAGCAGTCAGAGCAGGGCTGTCCAGCCCTGTTCCTGGAGACCTATCCTCCTGTAGGTTTTCATTTCAATTTTAATTTGGCACTCCTGATGCTACTGTCTAGCAGCTCAACATCCTACAGGACAGTAGAGCACCAGGGACAGGTTGGGGCAGCCGTGGTGTAGGGACACAAAGGGACAGGTTTTTACAGGGATAAAAACAACCTGTGGCTTCTACACCCGTCCTCAGGGACCTCCGGTCAGCTCCAGGTATTCAGTGTGTTCTCCCACAGGCACACCTGACACAGGTAATTAGCGGCCTCAGGCGAGCTCGAGGGCGGAGCACGGCGCATACCTGGATCCGGCTGGGGGGGGGGTTCCCCGAGGAGAGAGGTGTGGGATCCGTTGCCATAGCGATAGGAAATCCCATAAGCCGAAGGTGCGCTCCGGCGCCTCTCATCGAAACCGCCGCGGTCTCCCGGGGAAACGGCGAGCTTCCCGCTCCGCTCCTTAACCCAGCCGGCGCAGAACGTTCTCGCAGCGCTACTGGAATGTTTTGTCGGTGTTGCGTCGTTGCCGCCGTTTGGCTAGAAATAGCTGCACGAAATAAGTACTGTATCTTATTGAACCGCGTGTTTTGTAGTTGTCCGTGACCATGAAATGCACTTTTGTACGTCGCTTTGGATAAAAGCGTCTGGCAAATAGATGTAATGTAAATGCCACAAACGCTGCAGCAACGTTGTGAGAACGTTTTTCTTAGTTTGTTAGCTGGGTTTGAGCTAGCTCGGCGTAATCGCATTACCAAGGCTGTTATGCCAGCTCATGTCTGTGATTTTTAATTTATGTGATGCAGTCACGGGGAAGAGCCAACAGAACTGCCCGTCCTTTGCTTGTTTTCCTCCTCCCTCTCTCCCTCCTCTACCTATTTCTTTCTTCTTTTCTTCCTTCAGGAACCGGGCACAGAGGAACAGATAAAGGAGTTTGCCAAGGGTTACCATGCTGAGTTCGACCTCTTCAGTAAGATCGATGTGAACGGGGAGAACGCCCACCCCCTCTGGAAATGGATGAAGGAACAACCCAAAGGGAAAGGCACTCTGGGAAAGTGAGTTTACAAAACTTTATTTATTTATTTATTTTTTAGTCTCTTTCATGTTCCCCCTTTCTGTGGTGGGGGGGGGGGGGGGGATTAAAAAACAAACGAAATAAATTCTCATGTGGCCCAGCTCTGAAATCTGGTAATTTACTTACTGTGCTAACATACCATGAGCCAACGTTTTTAAAAATGGACTTTGAAAGTTTTGAGATGCAGGCTTGTTGACTCTCTGTGCACTGAACTGGGTAGTGTGTGAGCACTGATGCGTGTCTGTTTTTTCTCTGCGTAGCAACATCAAGTGGAATTTCACTAAGGTAAGTCTGGTTTTTTTTTGTGCTGTTTTTGGTTCTGCTTCAGTGCTTGGTGATGAGTGTGGAAGCGTACCCCACAGTCGCTTGTGTATGTTATAACACCGCAAGAGTTTTCTGTTCTAAGACAGCAAGGATCCCTCTGTTCCAACGTCTTTAAACTTCATATATCTGTGTAACTATCAAAGGATCAAACTGAGATTAATCTCTTTCCTGTGCAGAACTTCAGAAAGGAAGTGGTTTGTTTAGGGGTTTTTTTTTTTTAAGGGATTTAAACGGTTCCAACATCTGACTTGTATGTTTGTTTTAATCTTATTCCAAATCATCTTGTGACTGTTCAGTTTCACATCCCTCACAGTTGTGCTTTTTTTACTCCTGTTTACGCTCGGTCACACGCTCACACGATGCACCATGAAGCTCAAATGTGTCAAAACAACTTCTCCTGACCTCTTTTAGTGACGTAGGGCAATTTAATTTTCAAAGCAGACTGTTTGCATCACGCAGGAAACTGTAGGATACGTTAATTGACCCCCACCAGCAGGAGTATGGCAGGAAGGACCCTTCAGGGAGTTTTCATGTAAAAACAAAACAAAACAAAAAAAAAAAGACTGGTTTTTGTTTTTAATACATTGAGCTCCGGTTAAAGTTTGCATGCTTGTGTTTTGGCTAATGGTAAATGGTAAATGGACTGCATTTATATAGCGCTTTACAATTGATGCCTCTCATTCACCCATTCACACACACACTCACATAGCAACGGTGAAAGGCTGCCATGCAAGGTACCAGTCAGCTCGTTGGGAGCAATTAGGGGTTAGGTGTCTTGCTCAGGGACACCTCGACACTCCCAGGGCGGGGGATCGAACCGGCAACCCTCCGACTGCCAGACAACCGCTCTTACCTCCTGAGCTATGTCGCCCCGACTGTGTGGCTGTGTGCGATTTGATTTTTACAGTAACTGTAGTATTATGTCTTCTCGATTCTGATGCTCGGTACTTCCCTGTTGACTGCTGCGATGGCCTCTTGAGTCCTTTTGGAATAAACTGTCCGTTTACTTTTACTTTTAAGGCAGGGTGATGAGGCAAGGGTGGTGGGGTGTTGTAATGGTATGGTAATGGTTAGGGAACTGGGCTTGTACCCGGAAGGTTGCAGGTTCGATTCCCAGGTTAGGACACTGCTTTGTATGGTACTGAACCTGAATTGCTGTTAGTATATGTTGAGCTGCATGAATGGCTCACCGTGTTGTTGTGTAAGTTGCTCTGGATAAGAGCGTCTGCTAAATGTCCGTGATGTAGTGTAATTGTGAACTGTTCCAGTATAGTGTTGTTCATTTTGCTTGTTCCCCCCCCGCCCCCCCCCCCCCCCCCCCCCCTTTCCTATTCAGTTTCTCATCAACCGCGAGGGACAGGTGGTGAAAAGGTATTCTCCGATGGAAGATCCCAGTGTGAGTTGATGCTTTCGCTGCTCCATATAAACATATATACAAAGCACTGGCCCTAATGCTGAATGAGAGCTTGCCCTGGTGCCTGCTTTGTCCCGGTCCTTTAACCGGGCTGTGTCCCTGCCCTGGTGATCGATGGACCCGCTTCCTTGCCTGATAGTTTAACATTACAAAACAACATCGGTGTTACCCGCCACTGCTATGTTTTACATTGGTTTGCATCTCTCTCTCTCTCTCTCTCTCTCTCACACTCACTCACTCACTCCCTCTCTCTCTCTCTCTCTCTCTCTCTCTCTACACAGGTGGTGGAAAAAGATCTCCCCAGTTACCTGTAGCCTGTCAAACATTTCTCAGTTCGAATCCGCCCCCCACCCCCACCCCTTTCTCTGTTCCTCTGCTTGATTGTCTCCTCCTCTCTCCTCTCCTCTCCCGTCCCATGGCATGCTGGGTGTTGGAGTCCGTTCCCCAGACCAGTGACGGCCTGTTTTGTAAACCCATTATTAAATGGGGTGGACAGGCCTGATGACCCCCTGGCGTGCAGCCCCCACCTGGGAGGAGTCCAGCACCCAGCCATGACCCCCTTAAAATCTGAGAGGAGTCCTAAGACCTTCCCCCTCCCCTTCTCACAACAACCCTCAGTGTTATAGAAGTATTTACAACCGAAGGATTGATCTAGATTTTTGTAATGTGCAGGTAATTAATGAACAATTAATAAACAAACCTAATGAAATCCATTGAGTCCGAAATGTTGTCTTTATTTTCCCCATTAACTTTTAACCTATTTTAAAACAAAAATTGTCTGTATTGGAAAAAAAAAAAAAAAAACTCCGTTCCTGTTGAATTATCGACATTGAGGCTCGTGCGCATATTTCTGAGTTATAAAGCAATAAATGTTATGGATATTGCACTTCAAGTCAATAAAGGAAGCCTTCGCAATCCCTTATGGCGGCCTTTCGCCCTTAATGTAGCTCACCCAAACTAAAGGGATTACTGGACAGTGAGCTTCACGTCAAATGTTTTATTAAATCGCTTTGTTTGTTATCCAGACAGGGTTTTATTTCCACGTGTACCGAATGTTTACTTTGTGTTTAGGAGTCCATTATGTTATAGCCAACCTATGAACATCTAAAGGCAAATGACGCGTCGGCCTACTCATTATTGAACTCTTCACGCTGAAAAAATGTCACCTTAATCAAATACTGGGCTCACTAGTGTTCATAATTAGACGTGTTTATTGCGGTCTGGCTTTCCGTCTTATTGTAGTCCTCGTTAACTTAATCCTTCCGTTTTACCCGGACTGTGGTAGGATAAACCACAAAATAACAAGTAACTTAATTAAACGCATAAATTAAATTAAAAAAAGATAAGCTGAATTTATAGGTAGGTTTAAATTTTTGAAATTTGTAAGACTCCACCCCAAGAAGTTTTAAGAAGAGTGGGGGTTAACGACGCGAATCCTGGAAAAAGATTTTTTTTTTTTTACAAATCGCGGGATCCAAAGGGTATGCTGCTTTTGCGTATCATTCATGTTGGTTTCCATGATCCCCTATATACTGTCTTCACCAAAAGGGATTTGCATAATTTGCGGTTGCGGTTAATCAGGTTAATCCTTGGATTAATTAGTCTCCATATTTGTCAAGGCAGAAGCAGGTTACACTGAAATCGTCTTTACACCGCCGTGTACTCACTGGGATTACCCAGAATACTTCAGGAAACGCTTACAGATTCGTGTGTCTGGCAAAAAAATAATTACAAACAATTACCTTCGTCCTGACGATTAGCATTGATACTAAATATAGAAGTCTGGAAATATGGTTAATCTGAACGCATCGTGTTGAGAACGGCAAGGCCTTCCTAAAACCAATCTCATTGCAGTAATGGAATGGTATGCCTGTTCTTTCTTCAAATTAAATTAATTTAAACATGAATTGATTCCAATGTCGCACAAGTGTGTGGGGTGAAGCATCTCGAACTGCTTTACCCTGAATGACCGCCGGGGGGAGTCTCGAGTCCGTGTTTTGCGAATTTGTCCTGGATTTAAGATCAGGTGGAACAGTTGCATCCGAGCAGCTGGCCCCTGTGTGCGGAATCTAATTTCCCTCGACGCAGTCTCAAAGCCTTGCCTTGCGGACATTTGGAATATCAACAGCCCCAGGAATGTGACGTGCGGCGCAACGGCGCCAGCGGCACTGGACAGCGGTGTCTGCGCGCGGATCAAATCGAAGGATGGACGGGGCAGATTTGCGATACACGTCCTTTAAAAAAAATGTGTAGCCTACATATCGCGCTATATGTGACCGAACTAACCCTTCCCGTGTAATTAGTAATAACAGAATCCAAAGACAGTGCAGACTGTGGTTGGACCGTTGTGGTCACACTTGTCTTTCGATTTCGCGAGTCTGAATGGAAGGTGCAGCCAACGGAGCTACGAGCCTGTCGGAGCAAGGAGAAGGTAGCCGCGCGGTATCTTGGTCAGTGGTGTCCGATGATTTGGAGACTGTCACCGGCGTCAGCTGCGGGATGGAGGCCGGGGATATTGGTTTGTATTTATTATATGTATTCTTTTTTTTCTCCATCGGTTACTTTTTGTTTCCATCGTGACGTAGGCTATTCCACACTGAAAATTACGTTATACCATACATAACATGCTCGTTTCATGATGCTGGAAATTTATATTTCAAGAGCGCGCGGACATGGACTAACAAGCGCTGTTTCGAATGAGCTCGAATTGGTAGATGTTCAGCACTGGTTACAGTTGCACTTACAACATTTAAAGGATTGTACAAAGCTAGCGATGACTACCCATAGCGCCACCTGACTGTCTACCAATAACAGTTTAAAGTGATGTTGATAGATAGTGGTGTGGCTATTTGCTAAAAACACATCTTTGGCAAATTTCCGCGCAGGGTGGGGAAAGCTATGTAGGCTAAGTAGTGCTCGATGTGTTTTGTTATTTCAAAGTATCACATAATCGATCACTTGAAAGTCGCTTGGCTAATGTGTCACTGGCCCTCAATAAGACCTTTAAGTAGTTTTGGCAAGAAATAATAATGTTTGTAGTTAGTGACGTAAGAGGCATCATAATTGGTTGTCGAATGTACAAGCGTTCCTTGTTCTGTCTGATAGGCTTTCCGAATGTTTCCATTCAAAGTAGCCTATTGGCAGGCAGCATAAAGCACGTAGCATTCCAACATAATAGAATTGGGAAAATAATGTGATACGGTAACTTCATTGACAGAAGGGTGCGTACGAACTTCGCACGACTTTTGAGTCATTGCGAGGTCCATTCCTTTGCCAAGGGCATTGCTCAGGTCAAAATGTTCATTTTAGGCTACGTATTGTAGAAATAGGTACAGTCGATTGAAATGGATAATTATATTTCGGTCGACTAAATAGTCAACTAAAGTGGCGGTTATATAGCGACAATAAGATTTAGCGGTTTTGATGAGAGTGGCCCTATTTCTGTAATCCATACAAGATAGCAGAGAACCGTTCTTGTGCACGAGGACCGACAGTGATTTTACGGGGAATGACTCACAGACCAGATTGTAACTGGCGCAGTTACTCACACGACGCAGTTCGTGCATTGTCAGTCGACATGGGTAAAAGCGTCTGCTATAAATGCCAGTAATATAATGTGAAGCGATTCATTATTTTCCCATAAGCAGTGACTGGCGGGGTGAATACTCGATCCTGCAGCACGTGCGCGACGTCACAAGCGCCCAGAAGAGCGGAAACCGTGCAGGTGAAGCGATCGATTGCGCTTCCTCGTGACCTAGCCGTGCGAGCCCCCACATCTCACGATGAGCCCTCTCGTGATGTGGGCGTAAAGGGTCGTGTGAACTCTCGGCTTTGCCGGAGCGAACAGTGGGCTGGCTACCCGCGTGTCCAATGCGTGAACCGTAGCCATCAAATCCACGAGAAGAGACACGCAGGTCCTCGCGTGCTACTGTGCTTCTGAGTAGTAGAGTTTAAATCCGTACACTTACAGATTGAGTGGCGTGGTTTTAATGGACATCGTGGACAATGTCGAAAAAAAAAGTAAATAATATTAAAATGTATACATAGCACATTTAAAGATAAGATATAAAATACAACACTATACATATGGCGCTGTAAATGTAGCATAAAACAATATAAATAGAAGAATACAGAATAAAATAATAAAACGGGGAAAATAATAGAAACAACGAGACTAACTATCAGCTAGATTAAAAAGCTATGTTTTCAATTGCCATTTAATTGTGTCCTCTGAGCCAGCCTCAATATGCACGATATGAATGCGTATTAACTCTAGTTTATCCTAATTTTACAGTATGAACTCGCCATTCTCTGGGAGCAACCCATCCTAATACAGGAACTCACCCTCGTATAGAGAGGGAGAATCCATCCTCCATCAGCTCGCCTAGTGTCAGTCGTGTATAATCACGTTGTGGAAGTTGTTAAGAGCAGAATTGGGGGCTGCCTGTCGGACAGTGAGAGGGGTGGGGGGGGGGTGTCCCAGTTCTGTCCCTGTGGCCGTGCTCTAAAGCCGCGTTTCCACCAAAATTACCCGGAACTTTCAGTCCCAGGAACTACTTTACCAGGAACTAAAAGGTTCCTTCAGCCAATGGTTGTCTGCGTTTCCACCGGGGTCTAAAGTACCGCGAATATTAGGCAAATTAGCCCACTGACGTATGAAAAAGCAACGTTGTCGTCGGTCCATCTGTCATATGATTTCTTTCGTAACCCCATACTACCACCGAAGTAGCCTACATTATTTTCTAATAACCGGGACAGCCCGGAGGGGTTTATTCCACTTATACAACGGGTTACCAACAATGACTATATGGTTACTTTTGTATTTATTGATTTTCATATATCCTCTCAAACACATTCATTATGTTTTTATGCGAACATTCGCTTTCATGTCTTGACATCCGAAGCGACAGAATGCATTCACATTTAACCGGCAACAACAGCAGAAAACATGCACACGTTGTAAACAATTTGCTGTTTGATTACTTCCTCGTCGTCAATTCCATATAGGCTAATGGCAAAATGACAAGAATAGAACGAAAACTCGGACTTGCGTGAAAATGTAAATTAGTAGTGGTACAGCCACCGTTTGCTTTCCTTCGAAGTTACTGCTAGCCGAGCAGCGAAGTGTGCCCTCCAGATGCGAAACATGCACCATAAATTAGTCCATAGTCTTCCTGGTCTTTTCGTAGAATTGAAAAATGGCAGTAAAATTGAGTAAAATTACGGCAGTCTGAAAAAGCTAAAGGGAAGATTACTAGAATGAACCTGTTATTTTACCCGGATAAAAAGTGCGGATGGTGATTTCCAGTTTGCTTGTACTGTATCACCAATGTTAATTATGCAGAACTACCGCATAAGACACATAACTGTATCAAACTTTTTGAGTCAATTACAACGGGCTAACAAAGAAAATCCGGAAGAAAATATTCAGCAACCGAATTAATCCGTTTGAATGTTTTGGTAGCCTACGTAATATGCTGTCCCAGCACGAATGCTTAGCATTTTATAAAACGAATACTAAAGCAAGAAAAGAACAGAAGAGCACACGTTATAATTCCAAGACGTTGGCAGGCTATAACCAAAACTAGGCTACTGCGCCGCATAACATACAAGTTTGATTTGAAGTTATTATGAAAATAAATTGTTGGTTTGCCGCTGCATATTTTCAAACATGGCGGGTAATGGCGGAAAATAAATACAACACAAAGGCTGCGAGTATTCGACCAATCAGAAATGTTCAGCGCTGCAAGCTCCACCCAAAAGGTTCCTGTACTTTCGGAAAGTACTACCCCCCAAGCAGGAACGTTTTGGGGGGTAAAACAAAGCCCCCAGAACTAAATTTAGACCCTAGTTCCTGCGGTGGAAACGCACTGAGTTCCTCAAAAGGTTCCTAGTTCCGGGGTATAGTTCCTGCGGTGGAAACGCGGCTTAAGGTACCATGTTCTCTAACTGGGGCGTATGTTTGAGGGTCCTGCCCCGAGTGACGAGCCATTGTACCCCTCTTAGGTGCCATTTTTGCACATTTTTCTTCCTGAAAGTTTGTATTGTTTGTCCACGGGTGTTCTTTTTCGGGTGTTGCTTGCACCATCTCCTCTCACCTCTGATTGGCTCCTCTCACCTGTGATTGGCTCATCTTGCTTCTGATTGGCTCCCCTCGCCTCTGATTGGCTCCTCTCGCCTCTGATTGGCTCATCTTGCCTCTGATTGGCTCCTCGCCTGATTGGCCTCTCTCGCCTCTGATTGGTTCATCTTGCTTCTGATTGGCTCCTCTCACCTGTGATTGGCTCCTCTCGCCTCTGATTGGCTCTTCTTCCGTGTCTTTATTCGCTGCCCTTGAAAGTTCCCTCCTGGATTGGTGCTGAAAGGTGACGTGTCCGTGCTGCTGAGTGAGGGTGCTTGCGGTCTGCCTGGTGTGTTCACAGGGGAAAAGAGGAATTTCCTCATCGCCATCAGTGTCCACTCCCCTTCCCGTCTCTGTGCTCTCACAGACTAAACATATTCCCCCAAAAAAGGGGGCCCCCGCCCTATCCCTAAAAAGCAAACATTGCTGGGCAGTTGTGTTCCCGAAAGACGGGACAGGTCCTTTTGCAAAGGGATTGGTTTCGGACAGCGTCTGTTCATTGTCTCGAGCTCAACACATCTGAAGTGTTTACGTTCTGCTCAAACATGCCCCTTTGGAGGGGGGGGGGGTAGTTCATTATGTAATTTCTTCCATTTTTTGTTGTCAGATTGAGGTCCCTCTGAAAGTGTGTGTGTGTGTACGCGTGTGTGTGTGTGTGTATGTGTGTGTGCCCATGCGTGTGGCCACAGATGAATATGAGTGTAATGTTCCACAGATGTTGCTGGATTTGAGAGATTAGGTAAGCAGGTTTTATTTCTGTTCTCTACAACTGTGAGATGAAAACATTGTTATGTAATATAATGTATTTACCCCCCCCCCCCACAGCGGAATAAGCCTGTTTGTAGAACCACCCCCCCCCCCCACGCACGCACACACGCATGCACGCACACTCACACAATCTACAATATTGCGGCAAAAAATTGGCAACAGCCTTAGCATCCTCTCGCTACATGAGAATCCGCTACGGCTGTGCCTCCTTAACTGTGGCAACAGCCTCAGCACCTTCACACATCCGCCCACATGGCTTCTGATTCAGCTGGACACCCCACCAACAAGCCCATTACTGTGCTTTGTGCTAACGCTGACAAATCTAATGTGTTTTACGTCTATGGTAGTCAGCCCTAGGCTGTGATATGCATTATGTCTGTGGGAGTAAATGGTAAATGGACTGCATTTGTATAGCGCTTTTATCCAAAGCGCTTTACAATTGATGCCTCTCATTCGCCAGAGCAGTTAGGGGTTAGGTGTCTTGCTCAAGGACACTTCGACACGCCCAGAGCGGGGTCTGATGGGAGTCAGCCCTAGACTGTACTGTACGGTATGTCTATGGTAGTCACCCCTAGACTGTATTGTGCGTTGTGTCTGTGGTAGTCAGCCCTAGATTGTGCTGTGTTATTTCTATGGTAGTCAGGCCTAGACTGAACTGTTCGTTATGTCTGTGGTAGTCAGCCCTAGTTTGTCCTGTGCGTTATGTCTGTGGTAGTCAGCCCTAGATTGTCATGTGCGTTATGTCTGTGGTAGTCAGCCCTAGATTGTCATGTGCGTTATGTCTGTGGTAGTCAGCCCTAGATTGTCATGGGCGTTATGTCTGTGGTAGCCCAATTCTCAGCCACCCCCTCCGTAAGGTCAGGGTTTTAGTCCGATGGGTTGTTGTCTTTCTGGCCCTCGATATGCACAGCCTGATTCGCAGCCTTGTCTCTCACCCAGTCTGGCTCAGTCAGGGGTGCTCCGTTGGCTGCCAGGTTAAGTGAAATCCCAGCCGTCTGATTGGCTGGTGCCCTGCTTCCCAGGTGTGATGTCATGGCAGTGGCCCCAGATTACAGCCTTGAGTCAAATCCGATTGAAGTTTGCACTTGATCTTTCTAGAAATAGTGGAGGACTACACCAACGGACGCAAGGGCAGGGCTCTATACATTTTAAAAAGGTATATAAGTTTTTATATCTACCCCCGGGGGGGGGGGTTTTCTAATTGGCTAACCCAACATATCATCATTTTATATATAATTATATATAATTATAATTGCAGAATTTCTCTGTTCGCACCCACATCCTTGGCTGTGAACGTCTGCCTGTTGGTGTTCCATTTTTAGAACTTGTTTGCGCCTGACTCAGACGGTGTTGAATTATACTCATGACTCATCTGCCCTCCAAGATGTTCCGTGATGGAGAAATGAAGGAAACGTCTTATTTAAATGTTTCTTTTTCTCATTTAAATCTGATAGATTGAAATGTGCGTTTAAAGGATCCTCAGGTTTTCCCGATCAGTTTCTGAGTCTCAACTGGTTTACGCTTACCTGCGGGATTATGATCTTGTTTATTGTTGATCAGGTATGATTCGTTTTTGGCAGGCAGGGTTTGAGTATCGAACTGAGTTTGTTGTTATTGGTGTTATTACGTTTTTCTAATATAAAATTTTTATCAGTTTTGTTTGCATGTTTCATGTTTGCAATAAATACTTTGTGCCCCTTATTTTATCATTTACATTCGTACAAAAAGTAACAATACATAAAGAAATATATTTATATTATTTATATAATATAATGTTATATATAAATATATATATTGAGTTTTAAGGAAAAAAGCTTGATGAAATGTGTGTGCGAAATATTTCTCTTCTGAAAAAGATTCCACTAGTTTAGTCGACAGCACCATCTTCCTGTGTTTGGTCACAGGACCGAGTTTGTCTCGTAGACCTGGGTGTATGTCGCAATAAGAAAAAGTAAAGTAATAGCCTAAGTCTGTTCGGGTGTTTTTAAACATTCATTTCAAATGGTTGGTAAAAAATATTCCAAAATATCAGACAGTCACCACATTATTTAATCCTTCATTGAGGCCTGGCGTAGACACGCCAGTTTCCTAGAAGAGAATGACTTTATTTTTCCTGGAGGAAAATTCAGGTGAAGCTGTTGGTTGTGAAACAGCTGTTATCCTGCGTAACTTACCTGGTTGTGGGTGTGAACCAAGAGCTGAAACTGAGAAACACTGACTGCGTTCTCACACTGAGAAGACAACGTGCGAACGTGTGAAAGTCCATTTTCAGACTGTGTGGTGTGAGCTGCTGGCATGCGGTGTGTGTGTGTGCGGGTGCACGTGTGCATGTGCGTCTGTGTGTCTGTGTGTGTGTGTGTCTGTGTGTGTCTGTGTGTGTCTGTGTGTGTGTGTGCCGGTGCACATGTGCGTATGCTTGTGTGAGTGTGTGCTTGTGTACGTCCGTGTGCACGTGTGCATGTGCGTCTGTGTGTGTGTGTGTGCCGGTGCACATTTGCGCATGCTTGTGTGTGTGTGTGTGTTTGTGTACATGCATGTGCGTCTGTATGCGTGTTTATGCCTGTAATGTCAGCAACTCCTTCTCCTGTTTGATCGTGGTGTTCGGTCTGGGGGGGGTGGAAGAGCTGACATCATTCTCCTGGGAGTGACTCACTTCCTTAGGAAAGGAGAGGGGAGTACTTCACACTAATGGAGGCCTATAGCTCTGCACTGGGATATTTACTGTCCTGCACCATAATAATAATAATAATAATAATAATAATATATTACTGTACAATATTATTATGTCTTTTTTTCTTGGATGGTGAGTGGAACATCTGAGCAGGGACATTTGATCAGGGTAGGTATAATAGGCAGTTGTGAATGATTGTTCATAATGTTCATTACACTTTGAAACAATTCTACAGTCTTCATAGCACCAATATTACTTGGTTATGAATACCAGCCGCATGCAGTGCGCTGTGAGGTTTGGGGGGGGGCACTGGCTGGGACACGCCCCTGAAGCTCTGGCCCGTTCCAGGTTTGGGGGGGGGGCACTGGGTGGGACACGCCCCTGAAGGCAGAGATGCTCTGTCCCGTTCCAGGTTTGGGGGGGGGGGCACTGGGTGGGACACGCCCCTGAAGCTCTGGCCCGTTCCATCATCACCCCGCTGTGGTTTCCTCTGTATCCATCGATGGTCCGTAACCGCCACCGAAATAGCTGAATTGTGTGGGATTCAGACCGGCTCCTTTGCGTTGTGCTCCACTCTGAGCCTGGTAACTGGGCTGTAACGCAGGACACAGTAAAGGCCCTGAGGCAGAATTTCACAACCATGAATATGGCAAGGGGCTTTATATGGGATTAGGCCTTGGAGGACAAATAAAAATCTTCCCATTAAAATGAATTTAGTAATCCCATGCGCAGAGACTGTAAAATCCACCCGGTCTTTTTCAATATATGGGATTATATATGATACTCTTCTCATGTTTTCATTCTCTCTCCCTCTCTCTCTCTCACTCTCTCTCTCTCCCTCCCCCCCCTCTCTCTCTCCTCTCTCTCTCTTTCTCTCTCAGAAACAGCATCTGGAAAGGCCTGCTCTCCAGAGGTGAGCACCGATCTCTCCAATGATGACCTCTGACCTTTCACCCTTAGCTCTGTCTCTCTGCCAATCACTGGCAATCACAGACATTTTGAACCAATTAAAGGGCTTTTCTAGTGTTTAAAATTGCTAGGTCAACATGGGTCAACACTAACCATTGGATAGTTCCTTGGTTTACAGTCCAGTTCCATTTTGGGACGTGTGAAGACCCCCATTCCACCAGTGTCACATGGCCCAGTTAAATGTGTATTTTCAGCCTTTGTTTTGTCTGTCGCTCTTATGATTATTGTTATTATTTTAATTTTTTTTCATCTTCGCTCTTTATTTTGTGTTTTCTTTTTTTAAATAACGGTTAAAGGTGTGGTTCTGTTTTACCACAGAATCTTTCTGAAACATGTCATTGTAATTCAGAGACTCTCTCTGTCGCTCTCTCTCTCTGTCTCTTTTGCTCCCTCTCTCCCTTCTCTCTCTGTCTCTCTCTCACTCGCTCTCTTTCTTTTTCTTTCTCCCTCTCTCTGTGTCTCTCTCTTGCTCTTTCTCTCTCATTCCCTCTCTCTCTCACTCTTTTTTTTCACGCTCCCTTCCTCTCTCTCTCTCTCTCTCTCTCTCTCTCTCTCTCTCTGCCCTAGATGCCCTCCTCCTCGGGGCACTTGGGCCCTGCCCAGGGGAAGAAGATTGGACACAGAAGAGTCGATGCTTCAGGGGAGACCACCTACAAGAAGGTGCCTTCCCCAGTCCGATGGAACTAACACTGAACCCCCTCCCTTCCCCAGTCCGATGGAACTAACACTGACCCCCCTCCCTTCCCCAGTCCGATGGAACTAACACTGACCCCCCTCCCTTCCCCAGTCCGATGGAACTAACACTGACCCCCCCTCCCTTCCCCAGTCCGATGGAACTAACACTGACCCCCCCTCCCTTCCCCAGTCCGATGGAACTAACACTGACCCCCCCTCCCTTCCCCAGTCCGATGGAACTAACACTGACCCCCCCTCCCTTCTCCAGTCCGATGGAACTCACACTGAACCCCCTCCCTTCCCCAGTCCGATGGAACTAACACTGAACCCCCCTCCCTTCCCCAGTCCGATGGAACTAACACTGAGCCCCCCTCCCTTCCCCAGTCCGATGGAACTAACACTGAACCCCCCTCCCTTCCCCAGTCCGATGGAACTAACACTGAGCCCCCCTCCCTTCCCCAGTCCGATGGAACTAACACTGACCCCCCCCTCCCTTCCCCAGTCCGATGGAACTAACACTGACCCCCCCTCCCTTCCCCAGTCCGATGGAACTAACACTGACCCCCCCTCCCTTCCCCAGTCCGATGGAACTAACACTGAACTCCCCTCCCTTCCCCAGTCCGATGGAACTAACACTGAACCCCCCTCCCTTCTCCCTCCCTCCTGCTAAATTTTAAAATGTGAAAAATACATTATACATTATATATTAACATTATATACATTTATGGAAGTTAGTTCCGGTCGAGTAATGTGATTGGACGAGAGGTATTCTCTGACTGCTGATATACAGTATGACGCTGCAACTTTTCACTGTACCGTATCACTCCGCTTTGTTTTTCGTTGATTTTTAATGCATGGAATCCTGAAGGAACTACTTTTTGTTAATGAACAAAATCATAAGCTGTTGTCTCAAACAGTGCTTGATGGATCGTTTATAGGCTAGTAGAACTGTCGTTTAAAATCAATATCGCACTCAGTGTTGTGCTGTCATGCTGTATATCAGCATGTCTGTGATTATCTACAACCGAATCACAGCTTTGCTGATATACAGCATCGCAGCACGGCCTTGAGTGTGATATTGCTTAATTATAATTTCCCCATACTTGTTTATCTTAACACGCTGGGATAGGCTCCAGCACCCCCCACGACCCTGCCCAGGATTAGCAGGCATAGATAATGGATGGATGGATGGATGTTTATCTTAAGTAAGAGGTTACGGGTCTTTGTTTTTATGGTTGTGAATGATAAGCGTCTCTCTCGCAGACCACGTCCTCGGCCCTGAAAGGTGCCATCCAGCTGGGCATCGGGTACACGGTGGGCAACCTGAGCTCCAAGCCCGAGAGGGACGTGCTGCTGCAGGACTTCTACGTGGTGGAGAGCATCTTCTTCCCCAGGTAAACTGCGTGTGTGTGTGTGTGTGTGTGTGAGTGCGTGCGCATTTGTGTGCATCCATGCATGTGTGTGTGTGTGTGTGTGTGCATGTGTGTGTGCATGTGTGTGTGTGTGCGTGTGTGTGTGTGTGTGTGTGTGTGTGTGCGTGTGTGTGCGCACACACGGCATGGATATGGGTGTGTGTGTATGTGAGCATGTCAGAACCCTCGTTAACTCCACCAATTAAGTGTCTCAATGTGCAGAATTAGATAATACTGTACGTTGACTATATCTCTCTCCCTCTCCCTCCCTCCCTCCCTGCTCTCTCTCTCTCTCTCTCCCTCCCTCCCTCCCTGCTCTCTCTCTCTCTCTCTCTCTCTCCCTCCCTCCCTGCTCTCTCTCTCTCTCCCTCCCTCTCTCCCTCCCTCCCTGCTCTCCCTCCCTGCTCTCTCTCTCTCTCCCTCCCTCCCTGCTCTCTCTCTCTCTCTCTCTCCCTCCCTCCCTCCCTGCTCTCTCTCTCTCTCTCTCTCTCTCCCTCCCTCCCTGCTCTCTCTCTCTCTCTCTCTCTCTCCCTCCTGCTCTCTCTCTCTCTCCCTCTCTCTCTCCCTCCCTCCCTGCTCTCTCTCTCTCTCTCTCTCTCTCCCTCCCTCCCTGCTCTCTCTCTCTCTCTCTCTCTCTCTCTCTCCCCCCTCCCTCCCTTCTCTCTCTCTCTCTCTCTCTCTCTCTCTCTCTCTCTCTCTGTCTCAGCGAGGGCAGTAATCTCACCCCGGCGCATCACTACCCAGACTTCCGCTTCAAGACGTACGCGCCGGTCGCCTTCCGGTACTTCCGCGAGCTGTTCGGCATCCGGCCCGACGACTACCTGGTAAGAGACGCCGCGCCCGGCCCGCACTGGGTCCGCTCACCTGGGTCCGCTCACCTGGATCCGCTCACCCGGGTCTGCTCACCCGGGTCTGCTCACCCGGATCCGCTCACCTGGACCCGCTCACCTGGACCCGCTCACACGGGTCTGCTCACCCGGGTCTGCTCACCTGGGTCTGCTCACCCGGATCCGCTCACCCGGGTCTGCTCACCCGGATCCGCTCACCCGGGTCCGCTCACCCGGGTCCGCTCACCTGGATCCGCTCACCTGGATCCGCTCACCCGGGTCCGCTCACCTGGATCCACTCACCCGGGTCTGCTCGGGTGCTTCGGTCAGAGCAGGGCTGGGAAACTCCATTCCAGCACACGGGCCGGTCCGTTTCCACATATTACACCTGACCAGTTCACCTATTACACCTGACCAGATCACACCACCTATTACACCTGACTGGTTCACCTATTACACCTGACCAGCTCACACTACTTATTACACCTGGCTAGCTCACATTACATATTATACCTGATTGGTTCACACCACATATTATACCTGACCAGTCCACACTACCTATTACACCTGGCTAGCTCACATTACATATTATACCTGACTGGTTCACCTATTACACCTGACCAGCTCACACCACCTATTACACCTGGCTAGCTCACATTACATATTATACCTGATTGGTTCACACCACATATTATACCTCACCAGTCCACACTACCTATTACACCTGACCGATTCATATGGAGACTAGACCACGGTAAAATGTCATTCCAGGGCACCAAGACTGGCTCCAGCTGTGATTCATGAGCTTATGAATAGATTTAGCTAAAATTGCACATCTCATGCATAATTGATTGGTGTGAAATCCAGAAACGGAGGTGGCTCTCCTTACCCTCCTGTGAATTAGAGGAGCCTGGAGGTATTGGCTATAGCCTGGCATAGACAGTGTGAGGGTTTTCATACATTTTTTTTTACTTAAAATCTTATTTTCCCAATATCAACGTGGGACTGAACCTGTGCGGTCAGCTCTGTTCAGGCATGGCCCCTCCCCCTACCCCTCTGCCATATCCTAGCCATGGCTCCTCCCCCTAATGTTAAACTCTCCCTTGACCCCGCCTCCCTCTCGCCACCGAGCTCTTTCCTCTGTGTTCCATTGTGGCTCCTCCCCCACTGAAGCACCTGGTGCGCATGGAGATTACCAGGATAATGCTCTCACAGCTTAGCCACAAGCTGAAAACAGCCGTGCGTGCGTTTAAATCATCTGTGTGTGTGTGTCTGTGTGTGTGTGTGAGTGTGTGTCTGTGCGTGTGTGTATGTGTGTGTGTGTATCTGTCTGTTTGTGTTTGTGTGTCGTAGTGTGTGCAGACAAGAACTACCAGTATACAACATGTACATTTGTAGAGGGCATTAATTTTGTGCGTCAGAACATAGCATGAGTGTGCTATTTATTATTACCATTGGTTGTTATGATTGCTAGCTGCTAGCACTCTGGACTTTGCCATGCTTGGATTGTGTTTCATAATGTCTGTACACGATATCCTGTCTGTCCTCTGCGGTACTCTGTGTCTGTGTCAGTTAGCTTGTGCCTGGGAAAGCAGAAAAAAAAGCATTGTGACATCAGACTGGAGCTCCACCAATCGTGAGCTACATTGGTAACAGAAAATAGAATACCAATGCACTTCATAGTGCCCTGTTTAGGAGATCGGCCATTTTGTAGGGTGTCCGAATTTGCAGTGTCAAATGATGATTCGTGGATATTTTCTGGCTGTGCTTGCTCATCCTCTGTGTGTATTAGCAGGCAGTAGTGAACACCAATGTCCATTCACCTGGTTCTATTGGTTGTTACCAATGTACTCTGTGATTGGTTCAGCTTCTCTCTGTGTTCAACATGTCAGGAGATGCCAGGACTGACTTATCCCTGTTTTATCAACCCGGGCATTTGCAGTACTGCCTCTGTCTGTCTCTGCAGTAATCTGTCTGTCTCTCTGTCTGTCTGTCTGCCTCTGCAGTAATCTCTGTCTGTCTGTCTGTCTGTCTGTCTGCCTGACTGCCTTTCTGTCTGTCTGTCTGTCTGTCTGTCTCTGCAGTAATCTCTGTCTGTCTGTCTGCCTGCCTGACTGCCTTTCTGTCTGTCTGTCTGTCTGTCTGTCTCTGCAGTAATATCTGTCTGTTTGTCTCTGCAGTAATCTGTCTGTCTGTCTGTGCAGTAATCTGTCTGTCTCTCTGTCTGTCTGTGCAGTAATCTGTCTCTCTGTCTGTCTGTGCAGTAATCTGTCTGTCTGTCTGTGCAGTAATCTGTCTGTCTCTCTGTCTGTCTGTGCAGTAATCTGTCTCTCTGTCTGTCTGTGCAGTAATCTCTGTCTGTCTCTCTGTCTGTCTGTCTGTGCAGTAATCTGTCTGTCTCTCTGTCTGTCTGTTGCTGCAGTAATCTGTCTGTCTCTCTGTCTGTCTGTCTCTACAGTACTCTCTCTGTAACGAGCCCCTGATAGAACTCTCTAACCCGGGAGCCAGTGGCTCCATCTTCTACGTCACTAAAGACGACGAGTTCATCATCAAGACGGTGATGCACAAGGAGGCGGAGTTCCTGCAGAAACTACTGCCTGGGTACTACATGGTGAGAGCCTCCTCCACTCCCCCTCTCTCTCTCCCTCACTCTCTCCTTCCTCAGCTCGCTCTCTCTCGCTCTCTCTGCCTCCCGCTCTCCTTCCTCCACTTCCTCTCTCTCTCCCTCCCTCCTCTAATCCCTCTCTTTCACTCTCTCTGTCTCTGCATAAAGAGAAAAGATAAACGATTTATGTTGCAACTGGAGCTTTGGGTCCCTCTCCTGGGGTTGTTATTAATCCTTTTTTTGAGAAGATAAAATCTTATAATTGGAGATAATTTGTTAAAATATTATTTCTTTTCCTATTCTCTGTCTTGTGCTTTCTTTATAAAATAACTGTCATGGTTTCATGATTTCTTTCTCCCCCCCTCCCTCCCTCCCTCCCTCCCTCCCTCCCTGCCTCCCTCTCTCTTTCTCCTCTCTCTCCCTCCCCTCCCTCCCTCTCTCCCTCTTGTCCTCTCTCTCCCCTTCCTCCCTCTCCCTCCCTCTCTCTCTCTCTCTCGCCCCCTCTCCCCCACGCGTGCCGGTTCCGCTTCCCCCCTCCCCCCTCCCCCCGTCCTCCGTCCCCCCCTCCATCCCTCCCCCCCTCCGTCCCCCTCCCCCCTCTCCAGAACCTGAACCAGAACCCGCGCACGCTGCTGCCCAAGTTCTTCGGGCTGTACTGCGTGCAGTCGGGCGGGAAGAACATCCGCATGGTGGTGATGAACAACGTGCTGCCGCGCGCGGTGCGCATGCACCTGAAGTACGACCTGAAGGGCTCCACCTGCAAGCGCCGCGCCTCCCGCAAGGAGCGCGAGAAGGCCCGGCCCACCTTCAAGGACCTGGACTTCATGCAGGACCTGCCCGACGGCCTCCTGCTGGACACCGACATGTACTGCGCCCTGGTCAAGACGCTGCAGAGGGACTGCCTGGTGAGCGCCGCGCCAGGATGCTAAACGCAGCCGTAGCCGCAGCGCTAATGTAGCATTTAGCCATACTGAATATGTGAACATAGCCATAGCCGCTGTGCTAATGTAGCATTTAGCCATACTGAATATGTAAACATAGCCATAGCCGCTGTGCTAATGTAGCATTTAGCCGTACTGAGGATGTGAACACAGCCATAGCCGCAGTGCTAATGTAGCATTAGCCATACTGAATATGTAAACATAGCCATAGCCGCTGTGCTAATGTAGAATTTAGCCATTCTGAGGATGCAAACACAGCTGTAGCCACAGTGCTAATGTAGCATTTAGCCATACTGAGGATGTGAACATAGCCATAGCCGCAGTGCAAAGACACGGCCAATCATAAGCCGGCACCTGGGTGACTCAGCCAATCAGAAGCCGGCACTGAAACAGGAAAATGTCTCTCAGGTACCGGCTTCTGATTGACTGTGTCTCCCAGGTGCCGGCTCCTGATTGGCCATGTCTCCCAGGTGCCAGCTTCTGATTGGTTGTGTCTCCCAGATGCCGGCTTCTGATTGTCTGTGCCTCCCAAGTGCCGGCTTCTGATTGGCTGTGCCTCCCAGATGCCGGCTTCTGATTGGGCTGTGTCTCCCAGGTGCTGGAGAGCTTTAAGATCATGGACTACAGCCTGCTGCTGGGGGTGCACAACCTGGACCAGGCCGAGCGGGAGCAGCAGGGGGAGGGGCCTCGGGGCCCCGGCGGGGAGCGGAGGGGCGTGGCTCAGCGGGCGCTGTACTCCACCGCCATGGAGTCCATACAGGGCGGGGCCACCTGCGGGGACTCCGTCGACATGGACGACACGTCAGTCCCGCACACGCGCACGCACCGCACACACGCGTGTGCGCGCAGATACACACGCGCACGCGCCGCACACACGCGTGTGCGTGCAGATACACACACGCACGCACCGCACACACGCGTGTGCGCGCAGATACACAAGCGTGCACAGATGCATTAAACACACGCATGTATAACAAACGGATATGGTAAATGGTAAATGGACTGCATTTATATAGCGCTTTTATCCAAAGCGCTTTACAATTGATGCCTCTCATTCGCCAGAGCAGTTAGCGGTTAGGTGTCTTGCTCAAGGACACTTCGACACGCCCAGGGCGGGGTTTGAACCGGCAACCCTCCGACTGCCAGACAATCGGTCTTACCTCCTGAGCTACGTCGCCCCATATAGGATATACATATACGCACATGCAGAGGTGTACACATGCACGCATGGATAAAAACACACACCCAGATAGATAAATGTGTATAATATGTATTGTTTGTGTGTATGTGTGTGTATATGCGTACATATACATAGTCTATATAAAATGCGCACACAAACAGAGTCTTAGTTGCCCGTGGGTATGTGTGTTTGAGTGTGTGAGTGAAAGTTGTGTGTGGACTGCGATGGATTGGCAACCTGTCCAGAGTCTATTCCTGCCTCTAGCCCGATGCATGCTGGGATAGGCTCCAGCTTCCTAATGACCCTGACCATGAATAAGTGGGTGAGATAATGGATGGATGCATGGATGGACACACAGAGACTAGCATGTGCAGGTTTAGTTTTACAGGCCGTATGGTTTCATGTGTGTGCATGTGTGTGTGTATGTGTGTGTGTGTGTGTGTGTGTGTGCGTGTGTGTGTGTATGTGTGTGTGTGTGTGTGTGTGTGTGTGTGTGTGTGTATGTGTGTGTGTGTGTGTGTGTACATGCGCGTGTGTGTGTGTGTGTGTGTGTGTATGTGTGTGTATGTGTGTGTGTGTGTGTATGTGTGTGTGTGTGTGTGTATGCGTGTGTGTGTGTATGCGCGTGTGTGTGTGTGTGTATGCGCGTGTGTGTGTGTGTGTGTGTGTGTATGCGTGTGTGTGTGCGCGTGTGTGTGTGTGTGTGTATGCGTGTGTGTGTGTGTGTGTATGCGTGTGTGTGTGTGTGTGTATGCGTGTGTGTGTGTATGCGTCTGTGTGTGTGTGTGTGTGTGTGTGTGCGTGTGTGTGTATGCGTGTGTGTGTGCGTGTGTGTGTATGCGTGTGTGTGTGTGTGTGTGCGTGTGTGTGTATGCGTGTGTGTGTGTGTGTGTGTGTTTGTGCGTGCGTGCGTGCGTGCGTGTGTGTGCGCGTCTGGTGCTCCTCTCTTCGCAGGGTTGGCGGAATCCCAGCTGCAAACGGGAAAGGGGAACGAGTCCTGCTGTACGTTGGGATCATCGACATCCTGCAGTCCTACAGGTGTGTGTGTGTGTGTGTGTGAGTGCGTGTGTGTGTGTGAATATCTGTTAGAGGTCTGTGCAGGTGCCTCATAAATATACTAATGCAGTGTGTCGCACATAATTTCTTGAATGCGTCTGTATCTTTAAAGTTTATTTCTTCCTTTGCAGACTGATCAAGAAGTTGGAACATACATGGAAGGCTCTTGTCCATGATGGAGTGAGTGAAATCCTGTATACCTCTTTTACAACGTTAGAGGCAGGCTAATACTCAGGAACTGTAACTACACACTGTACATTACAGGTGCACTGACATTCTTGAGGCTGAATAATAATCATAATAATAATAATAATAATAATAATAACAATAATTATTAATAATAATAATAATAATAATAATAATGATAATAATAATAATACTTGTGTGTGTGTTTCTGCAGGACACAGTCTCTGTGCACAGGCCCAGTTTCTATGCAGAGCGCTTTATGAAGTTCATGAGCACCACGGTCTTCAGGAAGAGCACGTGTGAGTATTCCCCTCCCCCCCACCCCAATGATGCCACGGTGATGATAGTTGCCTTGTTGGCGGGTTCGGGGGGGGAGGAGCTGAGTGCAGCCATGGGCTGAAGGAACCTGTTCCCTCTTCCCTTCCCTCCCTCTCTCCCTCTCTCCTTCCCTGCTTCCCTCCCTCCAGCCTTGAGAACCTCTCCCTCCAAGAGGGGTCGAGGGCTGGGGGCCCTGCCCAAAACCGCTGGTCCCGGGGAGGCCTATGAGCCGGGCCAGACCCCCTCGGAGGACGAGGAGGACCCCTTCGACCCGCGCGGGGCCCGCGGCTTCCCCCTGCTGGAGGACGAGGGTACTCCCGTCATAACCACGCCCCTTTCACAGCATAACCACACCCCTTTCACAGCATAACCACGCCCCTTTCACATCATAACCACACCCCTTTCACAGCATAGCCACACCCCTTTAACATAATAACCACGCCCCTTTCACAGCATAACCATGCCCCTTTCACATAATAACCACACCCCTTTCACAGCATAACCACGCCCCTTTCGCATCATAACCACACCCCTTTCACAGCATAACCACACCCCTTTCACAGCATAACCACGCCCCTTTCACATCATAACCACACCCCTTTCACAGCATAGCCACACCCCTTTAACATAATAACCACGCCCCTTTCACAGCATAACCACGCCCCTTTCACATAATAACCACACCCCTTTCACAGCATAACCACGCCCCTTTCGCATCATAACCACACCCCTTTCACAGCATAACCACACCCCTTTCACATCATAACCACACCCTTTTCACATCATAACCACACCCCTTTCACAGCATAACCACAACTCCTTCACAGCATAACCACACCCCTTTCACTGCATAACCACACCCCTTTCACTGCATAACCACACCCCTTTCACAGCATAACCACACCCCTTTCACATAGTAACCACACTCTCAGATACTCTCACATATGAGGATTTCCCAGGTACCCAGAAATGCCAGGGATAGAATGCACAGCTACGGATGCAAACTCTGTGTTCTCTCTCTCTCTCTCTCTCCCCCCATCTCTTTCTCTTCTTCTCTCTCTCTCTCCCTCTCTCCTTCTCTCCCTCTCCCTTTCTTTCTCTCTCAGGTCGGCCAGACCTCCTCCCCTGCACGCCTCCTTCCTTTGAGGAGGCCACCACAGCCTCCATCACCACCACGCTCTCCTCCACCACCTCCCTCTCCATCGCAGAGCGCTCGCCCTCAGATACACCTGAGTACCCCCGCTACAGGTACACACACCTTTACACACCTGTACACACCTATATACACACACACCCACGCACACACACATGCACAGCGCACACACACACACACACACACACACACACACACGCACACGCACATGCACAGCGCACACACACACACACACACACACACACATGCACACACACACACGCACACACACACACGCACACACCCTGAGAGTTTGAGTGCTGAGCAGTGTCTCTGTTCTCCCTGTAGGAGGCACACCCAGCCCTCAGGCCAGGAGAGAAGGTAAGGTCCTGTGGAGCAGAGCTGTCCGTCAGCTTGAGTGACAGTAACCATGACGACAATGACTCGGCTCAATGACTCCGGTGCCTTACTGTGAGACATCAGTGAGAAAAGAAACGACCTCTGCCTGCCCCACCTTTGTGTCTACAGCCGCACCCCCGAAGCCGCCACCCCCTCCGGCTCCTCGGCCCCGCCCCAGCCACGCCCCACGGCGAGGGCGGAGCCTGATGCAGTCAGCCAGCGGTCAGAGTGCACCAGCCACGGTTCCCTGGAGGAAGAGGACGTGCCAATCACAGACATCTACTTTGTAAGCCCCGCCCCTTTTTGTTCCCCCCTGTGTGAATGCAGGAAGGACGTAACTCGTAAGGACGAGGACAGGCCATTCCAGCCCAACTAGGCTGGTTATTTACCTGCAAACAGGGTACATTACCCTGAAGTGCACTGCAGAGGGCGACAGAGGTTTGAAACGTCTGTACTCCACCGTCCTCTGTGCTCTTTATTATCAAATTTATATTGGGGTGGGTCCCTGGGGTGGTACTCTGGGGTGGTACTCTGGGGTGGGGCCCTGGGGTGGTACTCTGGGGTGGGGCTCTCAGGTGGGGCCCTGGGGTGGGTCCCTGGGGTGGGGCTCTGGGGTGGGGCTCTGAGGAGGGCCCTGGGGTGGGGCTCTGAGGTGGGTCCCTGGGGTGGGACTCTGGGGTGGGGCTCTGAGGTGGGGCTCTGAGGTGGGGCTCTGAGGTGGGGCCCTAGGGTGGGGCCCTGGGATGGTACTCTGGGGTGGGGTTCTGGGGGCGCGGGTGAGAGGTGTCGCCCCTGTCCCATCTCTTCACTCATCCCCCTGCTTGTGTGTACTTTCCATTTTCAGTTCCACCCTTGGGTGTTTTTTCTCTTCCTCCCTCAGTTTTAATGTATATTTTTTTACCATTTTTTTTGTTTGTTTCCATCTTCTCATTCATTTTTCTAATCATCAATTATGCTTGCTGTCTCATTTCATCTCTCTTTCCATACATCCCTCCCTCTCACTCTCCGTCTCCTCTCTTCCTCTCTCCCCCTCTCAATCGCCATCCCTGACAACCTCCCACTTGTTCTCCCCCTCTCGCTCTGTCACTCCCTTCCTTTCTTTCTCTCTCACTCCCTCTTGCTTTCCATCCCCCCATTTCTTTCTCTCTTCTTCTCTCTCTCTCACTCTCTCTCCCTCCCGTGCTCTCTCTCGGTCCCTGTCTCTCTCTCCCTCCCTCTCTCTGGGTGTGGTACTAGTTTGCGGAGGGGAGATACTGGGTTTACTCTCCGGTTCTGCAGCGCCGCAAGCTGAACTCCAGCTCCAGCAGCATCGTAAGTGCAGCACACAGACTGTGACTGACCGACTGTGACTGACCGACTATGACTGACCGACTATGACTGACCGACTGTGACTGACCGACTGTGACTGACCGACTGTGACTGACCGACTGTGACTGACTGACTGTGACTGACCGACTGTGACTGACCAACTATGGCTGACTGACTGTGACTGACCGACTATGGCTGACTGACCGACTGTGACTGAATGACTATGACTGACTGACTGTGACTGACTGACTGACTATGACTGACCAACTGTGACTGACTGACTGTGACTGACCGACTGTGACTGACCGACTGTGACTGACTGACTGTGACTGACCGATCCTGACCAACTGATTCTGACTGACTGACTCTGAGTGGCCAAATCCAATTGAAACTGACTGACCGACACTAACCAACTGTCTGACAGACCAACGCTGACCCACTCTCTCTGACTAACTGACTCATTTTCTCTGAGTGGTCAACTCTGACTGAGACTGACTGCTTGACTGAGAGACTCATTTTGACTGACACACACTGACTGAGCTTCTCTGCGGCTGGCTGGGACTGAGGGGCTTTGACTGTCTGTGGCTGAATGACAGTGACTCAGCGCTGTTGTGCGGTAGAAGTTTGTCATTAGCTCTTCGGTCATCCCTCCCTCCCTCCCTCCCTCTCTCTCTCGCTCTCTCACTCTCTGCTCCTGTGTTAACCTTCCCTTCCATTTGCTGCCTTTGTGTCTTACTGGGGGTCACAGTTACCCCCCCCCCCCAGATTAGATATCCAACACACCCCCAAAACCCTCCTGTCTTCCAGAAGTCCTCATCTCATAGCACAGGGAAAGAGTGTAATTAAATCTGTACTGTCTTTAGAATTTAAAAAAATGGTATTAGAGGTTTTTTTGTATGTCTTTGATTGGATACAGGATATAATTTTCCATCCTTACATCTCTCTTGCCTCCCCCCCCTCTCTCTCTCTCTCTCTTTCTCTCTGTTTTTCTGTCTCTCCCTCCTTCTCTTCTTCTGACCTGCCCTTGCCTCTCCCTGTGCCCGGCCCTCTGCTCTTGCGCTGTCTCCTTTTCCTCTCTTTGGCGCCCTCTGGTGGACTGGCTGCACCACAGCATCCTCCAGAGGACAGAAGCTGGGTGTACTCTCCCCTGCACTATGGCTCAGAGTCTGTGTGGGACGCTGAAAGCGAGACTGTAAGTGTCAACAACCCGCCCACAAAAGCCTCCGAATATGTGGAGTATGCCCCCAAACAAACTCTCCAGGACACTTCAACCCTGACCCCTGACCCCTGACCCCAATTCAAATGGATCTCTCTCTCCCCCTCTTCAGCTATTGCTGTGCTGTGTTCCTCTTGCTTTTTTCTTTTAAACATAACTGCTAAAAATGGTGTTCAGGTATTTTATTTTTCTCTCAAATTTTAGCTTGGTGAAACCTAGCTGTGTGTGTGTGTGTGTGTGTGTGTGTGTGTGTGTGTGAGACAGAGAGAGAGAGAGAGGGTCACTCTCAGTCATAGAATTTGTAATGATGCAGTTAGACCAGAATGTTAATGCAACTATCTTTCTGTTTCTCTTGTTCCCTCTATCAAACGCTATTCCTCCCTTCTTTCCCTTCCATCTCTCTCTCTCTCTCTCTCTCTGTCTCGGCAGTGAGTCCATGGCAGCGGTGGTGAAGCGAGTGAATGGCAGTTCCCATGGTGCTTTGGGGCAGTGGAGTTTGTGCAGACAGGGCCAGCATTCTGTGCTGTGAAGGGATCCACACCCAGGCCTGTGGGAGGGGGAGGGGGAATGGGAGGGGTGGGGAGAAAGGGAACAGAAAAGGAAGAAAAAGACTGAAATAACCTGGGTGTGAAACCCAGAGTCTAAATGTCACATTCCCACTGTAGAGTATTATTAGCATCCACCGGAGTCTATCAGGGAGCTGTATATCTGACTCCTCCCCCTCCATGATTAACCCCTCCCCCTCCACAACTGACTCCTCCCCATGCTCCTCCCCTTTGAGGGGACTGGGCAGGTACTCCCATAATGCACCTCTCCCTTACTCCATTCCAGTTCAGTCCTGAGAACCACTTTGTGGAATCAGTATCACATCAATGCATACCTATTTGTTACTTCTTTTTTCTTTTTTAATCCTTGTGCACTTTTGTGATCCAGATGTAATTCTTTGGGTTTTTTTTTGTATTCATCATCTCAAAATATAAAAAGGCATGACAGGGTTTTTTTTTTTCTTTTGTTTTCTGTTTAAAGTTCTGTGATTTTTTTCTAGGGTAGTGCGTCTGCATGGTCCTGATCTCCTCTTGCCGTTCTCAGGGCTGTCTTCCTCATATCCAAACATCAAACACGCGTGATGAACGATGAGAGAGGGAGAAAGAGAGCAAGGAAGAGAGAGAATACAAAGAAAGATGGATAAGGTTGAGGAAGGCATATCCTTGCCCAAATTGTTTTTTTAATCTGCATTGTGCTAAATATCTCAGATACCCACAGGCTACTTGTTATCTCTTCCAATCATCACTAGCTCCTTCCTGTAGTACTGTGTGGCCTGTAGAGTGTAAAATAGTCCCTGGCTCTCCTGTAGTACAGTGTGTGCCATGTTGGGTGTAAAATAGTCACTGGCTCTCCTGAAGTACTGTGTGTGTGCCATGTAGAGTGTAAAATAGTCACTGGCTCTCCTGTAGTACTGTGTGGTCTGTAGGGTGTAAAATAGTCACTGGCTTCCCTGTAGTACAGTGTGTGCCATGTAGGGTGTAAAATAGGCACTGGCTCTCCTGTAGTACAGTGTGTGACCTGTAGGGTGTGCAATAGTCACTGGCTCCCCTGTAGTACAGTGTGGCCTGTAGGGTGTAAAATAGTCACTGGCTCTCCTGTAGTACAGTGTGGCCTGTAGGATGTAAAATAGTCACTGGCTCTCCTGTAGTACAGTGTGGCCTGTAGGATGTAAAATAGTCACTGGCTCTCCTGTAGTGCAGTGTGGCCTGTAGGGTGTGAAAGAGTCACTGGTTTACAGGGTTTTGCACATTCTTCCCTCCCACATCACTGCAGTGCAGAGTGGGATCATGAAAGTTACTATATACACTACATGGTGAAAGTATGTGGACACCTGACATCCAACATCTCATCCAAAATTATGGGCATTAATATGGAGTTGGTCCACCCTTTGCTGCTATAACAAGGTCTACTCGTCTGGGAAGGCTTCATACTAGATGTTGGAGCATTTCTGCAGGGATTTGCTTCCATTCAGCCAGGAGAGCATTAGTGAGGTCAGGCACTGATTGGGAGATTAAGCCTGGCTCGCAGCTGGCTTTCCAATCGATCCCTAAAGTGTTGGATGGGGTTGAGGTTAGCTCTCTGTGCAGGCCAGGCAAGTTCTTCCACACCGTTCTCTACAAACCCATTTCTGTATGGGCCGGCGCTGTGTGCCTGGGGGCATTGTCCAGATACTCTTGGTCATGTAGTGTGCATCTATCATCGTTGGAAATCACCCCTGAGATTCCCTTAAAACAGAGCGAGTTGATCGAAGAAGTGTTTGACGGAACTTTCTGAAAAAGGCTTTGATGAATTGAAGAAGGCTTCCGTTAAGTACATTTTGTTCACCTGTGTAAATTAAGTAATTTTCACACATAGTGGATGTAACTGCTGGTGTGCAATAATGTCTGTTTATATTTCATTTTTGTTTTGATCTTTTTTTTAAATAAACATTTTTGGTGTGAAAATTAGGGCTGAGTACAACCAGAAGAAAAATGAAAAATGAAAGGATCCAGATTTTCCTTCTCTTTGTTATAATACCAATGATTTGGACTGTTCTCTCTGCTCTACAGATATGTTGACATGTTTTGTTTTCAAGAAGAGCAGATGTTGTGTAATATACTGTTGGTACTGTCATTGGTAGCATGATGTTTAGTGACCAGTCATAGCTTTGCTATTATCAACAACAGCAAGTCATTAAAAAGCGATGTACTTATAATGCATAGCAACTTTTTTTTTTTTGATCGCCTTATTTTGAAAATTAAAACCATTGTTAGACTTTCTATTGTAGTGAACATATATATCAATGAGTTTTGCTTCAGCAGTTGGTATGTTTCTATGGCATACGTGTACATAAATCTATATTTTCCATTCTGGAGATTTTTTTAATTTATTTTTTGTGACTACTTGCAAAATCTCGATTTACTATCTGCAGAGAATGCACTGTACTATATATTATATCAAAGCTATGACATTTAGTTCCTTTCAGTCAGTGAAAATCAGAGCTGTTTCTTGGGAAAAGGAGATGGGTATCTATTGTTCGTCCCCTGGTTGTGTGTGCTTTATCAAGGAATATATGTAAGTATTGCATTATATGTTTAAACAATGTTCATAGAAAAATATAAGAATCAGCTCTGATTGATACTGTTTTATTTATTTGTTCTTTATTTCTATTAATCTGTAATTAAAATCCTTTCTGATATCGCGTATCTGGGTCCTAAAGAAGTAAAGCCATTGTATGAAACTACAAGGAGTTTTATAGAATATAGGTCCATAAACCATGATTATAATCTTAGAAATCAGCTATCAGCTGCATTCTCTCATTATGCTAGGGCAAAGAAATGAAACGTGCACATGTGTTGCTAATGAACACTGATAAACAGAACCATGACCTGAAAATGATAATAAACATAAACTGAATTATAAATGTTTGGGCGTTCTTTATTTATGGTGTAGGCCAGTGGTAACCAGCCCTGTACCTGGAGATCCATCATCCTGTGGGTTTTCATTTCAACCCTATTTTGGTGCACCCGATTCTACAAATGAGCAGCTCAGCTATATCTCGGGCTGTTGAATGAGGTGTGTTTTGTTAGGGTTGGAGTGAAAACCTACAGGAACAGGGTTGGTCACCACTGGTGTTTACAGAGGAAAAGACAGATCTTTCTGCTTGTTTCTGTATTTTAAAAGAAAGAAGAAGGACTGGGGAAAAGGAAAAACCTTAACATTCATAATTAACTGTCATCTAAAAAAAAAACAGCCGTTGTTTAATTAATACCCCATTGGAAGTAAGGGAATACGGGTGTGTTATAAATTTTGCTACCCTTTAGCGATGTATGCGGCTTTTTCGTTACGTTCATGCTCCGTGGATTTTGCGGACAAAATTGCCGATATTTTGCCGCTGTCATAAACAAGTCGTAGTACTTATATAAATAAAAGTTCTACAACTATATGAATCAATATTTGTTTGAAGCATTGATGACAAAGTTATAATTTACAGTTATTAAATTATAACACCACGAGCAAGTATGTTTGTAGATGCTGCTTTTTGGTTTAATTTTAAAAGAAAGACCACCTCGTATCTCTTGTTATCTCTAAACACTAATTGCTTTTAGAATTAATTCGATTCTACTCCATTCAAAATTCCCATCCCTTTTTTTCTCTCACCTTCTGTTATTATTTTAACGTCACGCCCCTTCACTTAACAGTCACGTACCCATTGGTGTTTAAAGGGAACACGATTTGTCAGTGTCGGTCTCACTCATAGGTCTCTCGCGTAAAGAGTAGGCTACTGTAATTGGTCGGGAGAACTGTCACTCATGTCATCTGGCTGTGACCAAGGCCGTTTGGTTCCTGGCCGGTTGGAAGGGAGGTTTTATACCAGGTTTACAGGAATAAAACCAACTTGAGCCTGTGAGGTGTGTTCTTAAAAAATGGGAACAAGAGATGATGAATACGATTACCTTTTCAAAGGTGAGAGAACCACTTGCCGCAGACTTTATCATGCTGTTTGTTTAGCCGGTTGCTTGTTCACTACGTTGCTAGCCAGGTAGCTAAGAGGGTAGCTAGCCAGCCATCCAATCCAAACTACCAGGGAGAGCTGTATGTGCTAACTGTGGATTACGCTAGCTGGTTTAGCCTAGGTAGCTAATATATACTAACGTAAACTGGGCTGCAACGGGCGACGTTTAGCATTCATCGGGTTGTTTTTCTGACTGCTCATAGATTTTGGGGTGTGTGCGGAAGTGCTGGCAGTTATTCTGTTTTTAATTGGACATGACAGGTGTGTAATTGTGAGGTGTAGACTAACGTTGAGCGGGGTACCTTGTGACTTAAGTAGAATGCAGATGTTCAGTTCCGTTTAGTTTGGTAGCATCACATAGCAAGCAAAACAGTACGTACATGCATGTCTATGCAAATTGTAGCTAGATGCATTAGCCATGAGTGCAAACGTATAGCGTAGCAAAATGTATAGTACATGGACTAGTTATCTTAGATTTTTATTTTCTCATTGGGTAGCTGCACGTCATGTTAACTAGCTCGCTACATAGAACAGTTGGAATTAACGAAATTTAACTGGTCTAACTAGTTAGCGTTCGCTACAGCTAGCTTATTTTGTGGGCATCAGCTAACAACATGGCTAGCTAATTTACTCGTTAGCTCAGTACCTTCGCTTATTAAAGTTTAATGTTAGTAACTAACTATTGATGGGCTGGTAAATTGGCTAGCACTAGCACACTGTACATAATTTTCCCACTGTGAAATCAGTTTAGCTATGTAATGTATAATAATTTACAATTCACCCACTTTCAATCCAGTTATGGAAGCGAATTATTTTACATCCGATGGGATTTTGCAGCAGTGATGTCAACTGCAATTCAAGTCGCTCTTCCGTGTGTTTTGGTCAGTAAATGTGTTACTACATGTTTTGCGGTAAATATTTAATAATTTAATTACCTACATTGTCATCATCAGGCGAGTGACACATTATTGCTTAATGATGAGTAGGTGTGTTTTTAATGCTACGTTATTGTTTCCAAAACAACGAGGGAGGATATGCTCGTGTGTGCGTGGGTGTCAGGGCCAAAAACCAAGGGCAGGGTCTGATAAGAAGGGAGATAAGTGTGTAATTATGACCTCATCCACTGTAGAATGTATGAATTGCGCAACACGCTTATCAGACTCACGGGACCAATAACAAACAGTGTTTTAATGTGGCAGACTTAAACAGTCCCATTAAGAAGTATTTGCCCCCTTCCTGATTTATTCTATTATTGCATTCTTTTTGTCACATGAATCCTCCCTGATCTTTAGACAAATTGTAATACAGAAATGAATGTTCTTAAGGGTCTGGGAGTCAGTTGTCATTGTGGTTATTTCTGTAGGGAACCCTGAAAAGAGCCAAACTCTGGGCTGTGTAGGAATGGGGCATCCCAGTATTAGACGAAGGGAACCTGAGTAAAGGGGAAACATTTTTACCATTTTAGGTTATTTAATTTATTTAATGAAAATAGTTATCAAGCACCCATATCACTCATGTGAAAAAGTAATTGCCCTGATGACACCACCTTTAGCAGCAATAACTAACTAACCAAACGCTTCCAATAATTTGATAGCAGCCTTTCACGTTGATGTGGAGGAATTTTAGCCCACTCTTTGCAGAACTGCTTTAATTCATACAAGTTGGTAGGTATTTGAGCATGAGGTGCTTATTTCAGGTCCTGCCCCAGCATCTCTATTGGGTTAAGTCGGGACTTTGACTTGGCCACTCCAAAACATTAATTTCCCCCCAGTCTCTTTCTTATTGTGGAGTCATGAATTCTGACCTTAACTGAGGCTATAGAGGCCTGCAGTTCTTTGGATGTTCTTCTGGGATCTTTTGTGACTTCCTGCATGAGTTGTCGCTGTGCCTTTAGAGAGATATTGCCACTTCATTGAGTGATGAATTTAAGCAAGCTTGGGACCAACAGTTAATGTATATAAAAACATTTACATTGCTTGCTTTATGTTATTTTTTTCTGAAATGCTTTTAAGACTACAATTGTAAAGCCGCTTCTGAAAAAAGCCTAATCTTGACAGCTCAGATTTTAGCAAATTTAGACCCAATTTACAATTTTTCAGTAAGGTATTGTAAAAAATCTTTGTGTGTGTGTGTGTGTGTGTGTGTGTGTGTGTGTGTGTGTGTGTGTGTGTGTGTATTTGTTTGTGTGTGTGTGTGTGTTTTAACGGCAGTGGTGCTGATTGGAGACTCTGGCGTGGGGAAGAGTAACCTGCTATCGCGTTTTACGCGGAACGAGTTTAACCTGGAGAGCAAGAGCACCATCGGCGTGGAGTTTGCCACACGCAGCATCCAGGTGGACGGGAAGACCGTAAAGGCCCAGATCTGGGACACAGCGGGACAGGAGCGCTACAGAGCCATCACCTCCGCGTGAGTGAGAGAGAGACCAGTACCTCAGTGTGAATGAGAGAGAGAGACCAGCACCTCAGCATGAGTGAGAGAGAGACCATCACCGCCGTGTGAGTGAGAGTGAGAGAGAGAGAGAGAGACCAGCACCTCAGCGTGAGTGAGAGAGACCATCACCTCCGCGTGAGTGAGAGAGACCATCACCTCCGCGTGAGTGAGAGAGAGACCATCACCTCCGCGTGAGTGAGAGATCAGTACCTCAGAGTGAGTGTGAGAGAGACCAGCACCTCAGAGTGAGTGAGAGAGAGACCAGCACCTCAGAGTGAGTGTGAGAGAGACCAGCACCTCAGCGTGAGTGAGAGAGACCAGCACCTCCGCGTGAGTGAGAGAGATCAGTACCTCAGAGTGAGTGTGAGAGAGACCAGCACCTCAGAGTGAGTGAGAGAGAGACCAGCACCTCAGAGTGAGTGTGAGAGAGACCAGCACCTCAGCGTGAGTGAGAGAGAGACCAGCACCTCCGCGTGAGTGAGAGAGAGAGAGAGAGACCAGCACCTCAGAGTGAGTGAGAGAGAGAGACCAGCACCTCCGCGTGAGTGAGAGAGAGACCAGCACCTCAGAGTGAGTGAGAGAGAGACCAGCACCTCGGCGTGAGTGAGAGAGACCTCATGGTTGGGTATGTGGGTGTGGTCTTGACCCCGCCCCCTGTGTGTCTCAGGTACTACCGGGGGGCGGTGGGGGCGCTGCTGGTGTATGACATCGCCAAGCACCTGACCTATGAGAACATGGAGCGCTGGCTGAAGGAGCTGCGGGATCACGCCGACAACAACATCGTCATCATGCTGGTGGGCAACAAGAGCGACCTGCGCCACCTGAGGGCAGTGCCCACCGACGAGGCACGCGCCTTCGCAGGTACACAACTATGCCTGGCCCTGTCCAGTGTGTGGCGGGCGGTACCCTGTTCTGGGTGTGTGTGGGGGGGGGGTGGGGGGTGGGGGGGGGGGGCGGTACCCTGTTCTGGGTGTGGTCAGCTGATCTTCTCTGCGCTGAGCTCCCTCATCTCTCCCTCTCTCTCTTTCCCCTGCAGAGAAGAACACCCTGTCGTTCATAGAAACGTCAGCCTTGGACTCCACCAATGTAGAGGAGGCTTTCAAAAGCATCCTCACAGGTAGGCCCCACCACAGACTAATTACTCCCTTTCTCTCTCTCTCTCTCTCTCTCTCTCTCTCTGAGTTCTGTACAGGTGAGCTGCAGGTGAATGATACGATCCTTCCCTCTCTCCTCAGAGATCTACCGCATCGTGTCACAGAAGCAGATGGCCGACCGCTCGGCGCACGACGAGTCTCCCGGCAACAACGTGGTGGACATCAGCGTTCCCCCAACCACCGACGGCCAGAGGGGCAACAAACTACAGTGCTGTCAGAACCTGTGACCTCTGACCCCTGACCCCATTAGGCACCCGCCCAACCCTCCTCTCTTCTGATTTGTTCCTGTGTTGTGCTGCTGCTGGAACCCAGCCCAAACCCCTCCCCCCCCCCCAACCACGCCCTTCACCTCCCCTACTGTAATCTCTTAAAAAAAAAAAAAAAATCCTTTTTGTAAAAAAAAGAAAAGTAAAAGAAAAAAATAGCTTAACTGTCATAATGTCTTCTGTCATGAAATTAAAGTTTTCAGTCCCCCCTCACCCCATGAACCGATCTCCAGCAGCACAGGGGATCTGCGAAATGCATGAACGCCGAACGCCAACTCGAAGTGCTGTAGCGGGTGTGCAGTTCAATACAACGTCCAGTAGATGGTGCTATTTATATACGCATTACGGTGGCTCTATTAAAAAAACGGGCCATAGAGTTATTTCGGTTTTATGTCTGTTAGCGTAATCCTGCGAGTCCGACCAAAACCTCACGTCTTGTCTATATCAAATAAATCCTCCTCTTAGTTTTAGACACAAACATACTGCTGTAACAGACTAACACAGTATTGACAGGGATTTTTTCCCCCTCTCTTTCATAACAACCAGAGATGGGGGGATGGGGGGGGGGGTCACTCACGCAACAGTATTATGTTCTACTAATATTAATAAAACCAACTTCATAGTACCGATGCTGAGCAGGTTTTCACGGGTTCAGAAAAATGTTTTTAATCGTGATGTGACTACGATGTGAACTGGTTTGGGTGCCATGTCTGCGGTTTGCTGGATTAATAGGTGTGTGTGCCAAATGCCGTGAACTTTCCCCGCGATCGCTGTTGACAACCCGGGCTGGTGAGAAGCTGAATAACGCGAGTGGGGGGGGGGGGGGGGGAATACAGCTGTTCTGAACACTGGAAAAAGAGCTAGGTCTTTACAAACAGAAGTGACAGGTTTTTATTTGACATGTGGGCAATGTTTTAACTCCTTATAATGTGAGCCTAGGAGAGGTCAGATGGGGGGGGGGGCGGGGGACTTGGTCTGTACGAACAGAAGTGATAGATTTTCATTTGCTGGTATGGTTACTTTTTTCTAATAGGCTTTGCGTAGAGATAAGATCATTTCCACGTCAAAATAAGGTTTTATAAATAACTACTTATACGTGGTTTTCTGCGTCAGTCATACTTAAGATCAAAATTGATCGTAAGTTCGTTCTATAAACGAGGCTCCTGATCACCGAGGGTTAAATCTTCCAGCTTTCTGAGTGTCTTTAGGCTGGCGATGCAGCTCCCAAAGTTCAAAGCTTCTGGGAATTATATTTGAAATGTAATTTGTTGTGTGTGCGTGTGTGTCTGTCTGTCCCATGGGTGTGTACAGAAATTGACCCAGATAAGACTTCTCCTAAAATGACTTCACGGTCCAGTCGCCCTGGCATCCAGACTGTTTCCTGAGCAGCTTCTGGTGATTTATGACAGACACACGGCAGTCAGACACAAACCGCCCCCAAAGTCCAAAACAGCCTACTTATCCAGACCTGGGAAGAGTCAGAGTCAAAGAGGTCAAAGGTCAAACACCTTGCTTTTGAAACTCACACCACCCCCCCACCCCCTCCTAATCACTTCTGTTTTGAGTTATAAGTTATAATTATAAGTATCACTGACGTAAGGGCCATTCACGAGCGAGGGCAGGCATCGAGGCGACAGGGAGCATAAAGATCAGCGTGCGTGTTGGATATTATAAAGTAAGAGACACACAAGGAACAGCAAACCCACCCAAGCAGGAATGAGCCTGATGATATATGATGTAATCGATGAATACAGTCACTTCCAAACGCCGAATCTAATCTTGACGTCCTTGGGCTTGTGGAACAAAATTCCATCGGTAGGAATAGGTGACTCACCCACCAAAATGCCCCCACACAAAACTTACCCCACATACCAAACACTAGTGTCATGTCAGGAACCTGTCGCTGTGACACTGCTGTCCAAGAAGAACTTCAGTATAAGACAACAAATGAAGTCGGTTTTTAAGAGTTATTACGGTGGTTTTTTTTTTTATATAGGGGAAAAGGGAAAGAGGCGTTTTCAGCTCTACGATCTTATGAAAAGAGGCCGACACATCTTTGTTCAAACAGCAGGTGTTTAAGTATATGAAACTACACTCCACAAACTAAACTAAACAAAACAAAACAGTAACAGTGCTCAAGGGTTGACATATAATTCATTTTATTATGTTTCTGTTCATTTTTGTTAACATTTTAAGAGCGTTTAATAAGTCCCTCTCAGTATCTGATACCCCACACTACCCCCCCCCCCCCCCTCCCCCAACTTTTCCCACCCCACCCCATACCCACAAAAACCAAATCTCACATAAAGGCTCTGTCTTACTGTCTTAGGGTGAAGTCAAGGTCTCCTAGCAACGGTGTATGTCTGTCACTGTTTTGCCCCAAATCGGCATCTCAATGCCTGGGTCATCGCCTCGCGTCATAAGTCTTAAAACTTCTTTAAAAATAAGTATAAAGCCGGAGGAGAGAGAGGGGAAAACCAATAAACCAATATTTTTAAAAAGCCTACCGCGGAAAATAAAATGTTATCGTTGCACCAAAGTGCAAAACGTAATCAGAGATTGGAGGGTGCAATCATTCGGGGGAAAAAAAGGAATTAAATTCAAAAACAAATGTTAAAATGTCCTTTTAGCAGAATTAAAAAATGTTTTTTGAACAGATCAAAGCCTCATTCATTTTTGTGGTCATCTGAGACAGTGACAAGAAACGTCATAACAGGTGGGTTCTATATGACTCCCAACTCCAGGTCATCCAAATAATTCCCATTAATTGTTCGCTGACTGCATTCCTTCCCCATGAAACCGTTTCACTGCACTGGAGTACAGCCTGAGTGCCAGACAGTAACAGCACAGCACAGCTACCAACTGGACAGGACTGAGTCATCATCAGCAAAGGTGACCAGGGCATGAATGTGTGAACATATGAGAGAGAGAGAAACAGAAGGGAGAGAAATAGGAGGGGGGGGGGGCAGTAGGGGGGAGAGAGGGGGGATGGGGAGAGGGAGAGATGGAGAAAGAGAGACCTTGAACAATGACTCAAGTTTCCCAGCAAGGGTGGATAGAGGAGATAAATTTGGAAATAACTGTAAAGAGGAAATTGGCCACTTCCTGCTTCCTCACAACAAAAGATTCAGGGTCAGCTGACCCAGCCCTGATCACATGATCCCTGTCATAGTGTGGGAAAATGGAGCTGAAGAATCACATAAAAAGTGAAAAATCGAGTGTCCTGCCATGAAGATCTGTTCTCTCTGCTCCCCTGTGGAGCCACCAAAAAAATAACATTTAAATAACATTTTAAATTCATACCCACTGATTTCTACTTTTGGACAATCCATTTAATGACTGAATCACTAAACTAACTTTTATTACATAAATCAAAACTTCAAATGATTTGGTTCAAGCCCACAAATCCTCGAACTTACTCATTCTGGAAGGTCGACAATGACAAAAGAAAAAAAAACTCCTCTTTAAAATTTAAAAACCGAGAGTTCAAATTTACAAACCGAGAATCCCAAACATTTCCAGCAGGGCTGTAAATAGTCATCAAAGTGGTTAATTAGAGGGTTGAAGGAAACGGTACGAATTAGAGGGGGGTACTTATTTCGGCAGTGTCCTCTCTGGGGCTCCGAACCCTCTCATTATTTGGTTTAAACAGGACAGACACCCTTCTCTCTTTTTTAAGAAAACACAAAATCAGAATGTCCTTTAAAAAAAAAAAAAAAAACATCTCAGAACTCCACACAAGCTCACTGCATGATAAAACATAACTTAAGTCATCGATGCATATTCATACGGTTAAACGAAAGAGCATTTGGACAGTGACACCATCTTTGTTGTTTTGCCGCTGTACTCCAGTATACATTGGATTTAACATAAAACATAATGCATATGAGGCTAAAGTGCAGACTGTCAGCTTCTGTTAGAGGGTATTCACATCCATGTCAGGGTCCGTATACGAATTCCAGCCCTTTTTACACATAGCTCCCCCATTATAGGGGAGAAAATGTAATTGGACAAATTAATATACTTTGAAATGAAGTATCCGTATTTAGCTAGTACTTGGTTGCAAGTCCCTTGCATTTGAGCAGTGCCTGAAGGCTGTTTTTAAGATTTTTTCATTTTATTTCAAATTCAAATCCAACGTGCTGCAGTACACAGCCAAAACAACATTGGGTCACTCTCAATACTTCTGCATTTAACCACATATTGTGTGTGCATATATAAATGTATATATATGTATACAGCAAATGTATTGAAAAAGATCACAGATTTTTAAAAAATAATTTCAGCTACATCATTTAATAAATGAACGTTGATTTGTTCCTTTTACACGAACCATGTTCACAACATCTCCCTCCACAGCCCGCTTGTTTTAGTTTCATATCGACACAGAACTGAACAAAACAATGGTGAAAAAGGACACGGCATTAGAAACATAATAATAATAATAATAATAATCATAAACAATGACAATTATAATAGTGCCTTTTAAAAAATAAAAAAAAAATCCCTTCTAAAAATCTGCTTAACGAGGCCAGCTTTGATGCCAGCTCCCGTTTTTGACGTCGTTGTGAAAGTGCTATATATGACTCAAAACAACTTTTTAAAATTTATTTTAAAGTCAAAGTGAAAACACGAGGGATTACACACCACTTTGGTAAGGGAGGGGCTTGTTCAAGCTTGTGGTGAATAACACTGGGCTCCCCCCCCCCCCCCCCCCATGCAGGTAGAGCTCCCAGTCCTACCCCCAGTGAGGCCCATTCTAGAACTCTGATGACCCCTCAGAACTCTAGAACGCATAAATATAGAATTCTGTCGTAAGTGTCCCTTTAAGGTTGATTGCACTGTAATACATTTTTTTTTTTGAGTGATTATTCCTTTCCGTTAAATTGCACATGCTGTGAAGCCCCTGAGCCCTACTTTGCAAAGACAGCCTGGTCCAAACGGCAGGGACTTTTATTCCACCAGTATCAGTGCAAAACTCTCTGCCGTTTAGCCTAGCGTTTATGGGAAATACCATCGTGCCCCCGAGTGAAGGCACTGAACCTAAATTTGCTTCAGTAAATACTCGGGGGTGTGTAAACGGATTTCACGGTCAAATAACGGAAAGACGTCAAAAGTGCCGCCAAAATTTCAAAAAGTTCAGAGTAGCGCGCTAGCAAAGATTCTCTATAATAAACAAGATGGCCAGCCGCTTCGCCCCCAATTTGAAGGACAGAACATCACAGGCCACACCCCCCTCATGAATATTTATGTTACAAATGGAACAATGTAACAACACTGTGACAAAATGTAACATTCCTAGTTCAGGGATTAAGAGACGGTTTCAGTCTCAGTGAGATGAAGTTCGCCATCTGGTTAGTCTAGAGTATCAAAGGTGCTACTTTGAGCTTCAGAGTGATACAGAGGAAAGGACAGAGACTGTAATCTTTTCTTCCCCACCAATCCATTTTTACACCTCTTCATAGCACGATAAGGACTAGGCATCACATGTAGACTAACTCTCTGCCACTACTCTCAAAACACACACACACAAAAATAATCACTTTACTAGGACTAAATTAGAGTGTAAAAATCGAACACTTGGGAAAGAAAAATAAGAATTTAAGGAGGAAGTCTCGCTTGGACTCCTATTGCCACTCTCCCCGACACAGAATTCAAAAGGTAGTTTATATTTAGGCCTATATATGTTTTTTTTTTCAGTTAGTTAATTTTATCTAAATTTTTAAAAAAGCTAATGCAGGAATTCATGTGTACATACGAGAAAACCGGTCTGTAGCCACAGACAAGCATAGCCGGTTGTTGATAGTACTGGGAAGTTTTTAAATTGTAAATGAAGATAATACATTTTTTTTTAACGTAACAAATCCCAGAAAACCTCCCTTATCTATTTAGCTCGCCAAACGCAGCAGTGACATCATTCAGTCTTACTTGCACTTTTTAAGCACCTCGTTGAAATCAGTTTGCGTCGGCCGTTCCACCATTTTTATCTCTGGCACATTTAACTCCACCCCCGGTAACACGTCTCCATGCAACCACCCCCACCCCGGGCCACCCTGCCCCACCCCACCCCACCCCTGGCAACCCTTTGATAATGACAGCACCTGCCCCTCCCCTGTCGCCTCAGCCCACAGAAGAAAAAATAAATAAAAATACAGAATGAGCTGACCAATCAAAAAACGCTTACATCACAGTAGACTCGTGAGCTGTGAAAGTGGACAACAATTTAGAGTGAAGCTTAGTATTATAATAATTAGGGTTTTTTTTTTCCTCGTTTTTTTTTTTTTTTTTAAATACAAAAATTTTAAAGTTTGTCCCAACCAAGCCAGTAGGAGACAAGGGTATCCGTGGTGATTTTTCGCAGGAGGTAAAATAAAACAGGTGAGCAGACAACAAGAACAGTGACAACAAGAAAACGTGTGTACACAGACCCTACGGCATGAGGGGGGTTAGTAAGAAGTGTAAAAAAACACAAAAACAAACACAAAACACAGAAACGCTGAACACACACACGCCCCACACACACACACACACACACAAAAAAAACACAAAAGGAGAGAGAGAGACATACCGCACACTGAGAACAGGCGATGACAATACTGTTACACGGCTGGTGCCGAAGGTCAGCCCGACCCCACCACAGGAGGCTGCGGCCACTGTTTTTGCATATACCTGTCAATCACAGGGAGGCCACTCCCACCCGTGGCCGAGCGAGACCGCAGTCTCTCGCTTCTGCAGCGCGTGCACTTCCTGCAAAGCCCTGCTCTACACCGGGCAGACCAGAGACCGACTGGGGGGGAGGGGGGGGGACGGTCAACATCAGTAATACTCTTGTCTGAAACTGCCTGGATTATATCATATATTTGGCAGAAGCCTTTGAATGACAGCATTAAAAACACAGGGGGCAACAGTCCAGTGAGCCGGATGCTGTAGGACCTGCAGCAAGAGAGTGGTCACGTGATCAACCTCTCACAGCTCAAGGACGACGGGTCTTCCACCTTCCCAACTGACAGAACCCAGGAGCGGCAGCCTCTGTCACTTCCTTCTGAATACACACACACATTGCAAGTGCTGTTTGAGTCCGTGGGACCACAGGGCAAGTGTGTATGCGCTTCTGTGTGTGTGTGTGTGTGTGCATATGCATATATGCATGTATGAACACAAGTAGGCTTGCTTTGCTTACATATGTGCGTACGCGCATGTGCATGCACATGTGCTATGTAGGTGCATACGTGTGCTTGTCCAATGAGCTCTCGCTGCTCTGCGTTCTGGCCAATCACAGAGCTTGCTGTAACCGAGGGGACAGATGGGAGACGAACAGCACCGGGTTTTAACCCCTCCCCCCCACCCTTCAAACACACGACCCACCCCCACACACACACACACAACCCATACACACACACACACACACACACACACACACACACACACACACACAAACCATACACACACACACACACACACAAACTGATAACAAGCCAAAGCAAATGAAGAACAGGAACAGAACATGGAAAAAAAACAAAACAGGAAAGCGCGCATGCGTGTAAAAGTGTGCGTAGGTAAGCGGTGTCCCACAGTCACAGGACAGAGTCCCAAATCTCCAGAACCTCGCTGCACTGTCCCCTGGCTTTAACAATCCAGTTCCTCCTCCTCTTCCTCCTCTTCCTCCTCCTCGTCCCTCTCTCCTTCTCCTTCTCCTCATCCTCTCCCAAGAATAAAAAGAAAGACACATGGCATGGAAAGGTTTGCATGCTCTGTAGAGGTGTTGTGCCATTCCACTACCCCCCCCCCCCCCCAATCCGTCTCTCCCTGCTTGTCTTCACAAGAGGGCGTGGTCCCAGAGGCGGTGGGCGGGGCCTGGCCAAAGGCAGGCGAGGCTACTGGCTGTCTTTGTGAAATGGGGCTGTGTGGGGGAAGGGGGCGGGACGCGTCAAGGAGCAGAAAGAGGAAAAGGGACACAAGGGTGACATCGTATTTCGGGGCTGTGGGGCGGGCGGTGGTGAACGACCTCCCCCCCCCCTTGTCCCGCCCCCTGTCCTGCCCCGTCCCAAAACCAATGGGAGGGGGTAAACACGCCACTAGCATCATCGATAAAGGAGGGGGGGTGGAGCTGCGGGTCTGGGCTTCCGAAAAAAACACCCAAGAGGAGATGGGAGGGAGGGAACGCGAGGCACAGAAAACAAAAAAATACAAAGAGAAAAAAAGAGGAATTGAAGAAAGAGTGGGGGAAGGAGGGACAACAAAAGGGTGTCCGAATTCTCTCCCCCCGCCCCTCCCCCGCTCGTCGCTCATACGATGGTCTCGTCCGCCGTCTTCTTCATCAGCTTGGTGGAGAGCAAGGAATGCTGGGTAGAGTGCACCCCCTTGGTGTCGGGAATGAGCAACCGGACCTTCTGATTGGTTCGTCTCCACTCCGAGTACAGCTGACAGTGGTAGCGGAATGACACCTGTAGGGGGCAGTGTGGGGGGGGGGGGGGAACAGGCAGAGTCATGTTTTCATTCATAACTTTAAACTCATTCTATGACCAAAAAAGGTTAGCAACATGTCTGCACGTCGTTTCAAAATTTACAAGCACAAAGCGAAAGTATGCGTTTTTGGCCCAGGTCTGGCCCAGGTCTGGCCCAGGTCTGCCCCCGATCCGGCCCCAGTCTGGTCAGGCTGAGGCTGTAGAGCCAAAAACATTTTGCGCATCAGAAGCCGTCTTTACAAACAGTCCTGACAGTTCTGTCGCCCTGAGGACAGCGACTGTTTATAGCAGGCGTGTGGAAACGGTTTGACACATAAACACCAGTCACACACACACATTCAAACTACGCAGGAGCTGCAGAACCGAAGAACACGTCTAAACAACACGAGGGGGAAATGAAACTGCACAGCAGCGGATACCGGATGGAATCATTCAGCACTTTATGCAGTGCTTTGGATACCGGGCCTGTTCACTTCTGCTCTGTACAGACCAAACCAAACGGCTGTGTTCAGGAGCCTTTGTCCCAGTCATCGCTGCAAACGAGAACTGGCCCTCTACCTCGCCCTCCTGCTCGCACCACGGTTAAATAGAAATGAAATGAAACTGCATTATATGCACACACGTGTGAATTCGCGCTGCCTTGCACTGCAGGTGTCCTTAAGCAAAGCACAGGTCTTCCAGTAGCCGAAGAAGCTCCACCCACTTCTGGCATCACAATGACATCATTTCCCCCATCGCTAGCCTTTAGTCCAGAAAGCCTAAAAACTCGAACGTAAATCGGTGACTTCCATTAACCCTTTAAGCTGTGAGGTCACAAATATCTGATTAGAATGTTCTTAGCTGAACGTTCTAATGCTGATGTCACAATCACTGCCGGCAACTGGGAGGAACGGAGTTCTGGAACACTGACTAAGAAGTCTGGAAAAAAAACTCTACTCCTCTAAAGGTTAGGCTCCAGACCTGGGGCCGGAGGCGTGGCCTGCGGGCGAGGGGCGGGGCCGAGGGCACTCACCAGCGTCCAGAGGACGTAGATGGTGAAGAGCGCGATGGTGAGGGCGATGAGCCCCACGGCCTCCAGCCGGCTGTTGAAGTGCAGGTGGTCCTGCGCCCCCCTCAGGCACAGCCAGCCCGAGATGGCGGCCAGCGGCGTGATGAACAGGAAGCACACCATGTCGCAGAACAGCGTGCGCTTCTCGTTACGCGGCCCCGGGTCCCGCAGCCACTGTGGGGGGAGGGGAGGGGCCAGGGTTACGCTCATCACACTCCCACACGCCTGCACACAAATACACATACGCACACACACACGCCTGCACACACACGCCTGCACACAAATACACACACGCCTGCACACACACGCCTGCACACGAATACACATACGCACACACACACGCCTGCACACGAATACACCTACGCACACACACACGCCTGCACACACACGGCTGCACACGAATACACATACACTCCCACACGCCTGCACACGAATACACATACGCACACACACACGCCTGCACAGGAATACACCTACGCACACACACACGCCTGCACACACACGGCTGCACACGAATACACATACACTCCCACACGGCTGCACACGAATACACATACGCACACACACACGCCTGCACACGAATACACATACGCACACACACACATGCAAATAAATACACGCATGCGCACAAACACATGGGTGTGCACACATGCATGCATACAAACACACACAACCGCATAAAGACACGCATGCACACAGATACACACATGCACACACACACACCTCTGTGAGGGGGCGGGGCCTGCGCTCCACAGTGAACTCGGTGTGGCAGAGCTCGCAGTAGCTGGTGTTGGAGGAGGACAGCCACTTCTCCAGGCAGGTCTTGTGCACGGTGCCCAGCGTGCCGGTGCAGTCGCACGGCGACAGCAGCCCCTCCCCGCTGCCCCCCTCATGGCAGATCCGGCAGATGGGGCCGTCGCTGGGCAGGGGGGGGGGGGGGGGGGGGCAGAGGAGCGGAACAGTTAGCGGACCCGGGCCAGCGACTCCAGGGTTGCAGGTTCAAATCCCAGAGGGGTGGGGCACAGCTGTTGTTTTTTATTTCTCTAAATAGGCCGTCATCTATCTAATAGATCATCTATTCTCCATTTAAACAGGTCATGATGATGGCTTAAAAAAACATGAAAAATAATTTTTTTTTATGTTTCATTTTCCATTTCATTCCTTAATTTTGATAGTGCATGTATAGTGTGTGTATATATTGTGTATACTGTCTGTGTGTGCGTGCATGTAGTGTGTGTACGTATACAGCGTGTGCGTGCGTGCGTGTGTGTGTGTGTGTGTGCGTACAGTGTGCACAGTGTGTGTGTTACCTCTGCGTTCCCAGGGCCTTGATGACAGTAGACAGCAGTCGGCCGTCCTTGGCTGTGACCTGTGTGATGTACTGGGCCTGCCGGACGTCCGAGTCCTCCAGGCTTTTCGACAGGTCCGTGTTCCCCGCACAGTCACACAGAGACCCCGGCAGGTGGCAGCACTCCCCCGTTGTCATGGCGATCCTTTTCCGGGGGGGGAGGGGGGTGGGGTGGGGGGGTTGAGGCGGGGCTTTGGGGACGGGGGTGGGGATTGGGAAAGGGGCGGGGTCTGGGACGTGCACAGGGGGCACAAGGGGCCCAGACTCCACACCCTGGAAACTCTGGTTTTGGTCAGGCGGGGCCCTAGGAACCAGCCAATGAGAAAGCACACAGGCCAGGTTACAGGAAGTAGCACTCTTTTAAGCCCCGCCCCCCTTTTTGGGTCACTCCCACCCAGACAGCAGCACTACATTAGCACGAGCAGCTACATACAGGTTCTTGTGTCTCCGCTCCCGTTTCATTGTGACAAACACTGTGAAACATGGGCCGAAATTATTTTTTATCACTTTTTTTTTTATACAGAATTTAATAAAGAGATTTTTAAATTTCCAATCGAACGAGTGCTGTGCTTTCTGCTCTGAATTTGCGAGTTGATTTTGAGCTGCACGTCAGACAGATCGCGGTCCTTCCCCCTCCTATAACGGAATCAATCGCTTCTAAACTGGGAAATAAAGAGCACAAAATACGAGAGTAACTGGGTAAATGTTGTATATAAATATTGTATACAATTATTCAGATTTTTCCCCAAGATTTTTCTGAAGCATATGGCATTACCAAGGTCTCCAATAATGCAATATACTCTGACCCTGTGCAACCCTTCTCTTAAAAAAAAAAAAAAGATTAACTGTACAACCAGCCGACGGGGAAGCAGTCTGTGCTTGTGCTGATAGCCGAGACACAGCTAGCCCCTACAAAACCAGACAACCGATCCTTCACGAAGCACCAACGCAAATTACACGTGAAATATACACATTTTTTATGCGTGAGAAGCCGCGCCGTTTCATTGTTACACTACTTCTAGCTGTACCGAAGTCGCGGCAATTTGTAAATACAGTACAAACGCGAGAATGTTTGAAAGACACGCAATTCTTTGCATTAAATAGCCTAATGCATTTGCTTTAGCACGGGTGTAAATAAAATCGATGCCCACATATCACTTGCAAGCTTTCAAAACCATTGCGTGGAAGGAACCTGTTTTGTAGCGAGGAGAATTTCATGTGAAGTATCACTTAATGTATTTATTTGGAAAGCGTTATCTGACAGCTGCGAACTGTTATGAGGCTTCTGTTTGACCAGCGAGAGATCTTGTGTAAAGTCTTCTTTCCACCGTCTCTGTACACTGCTATTTAAACTTTTTATGCCAAGAACTTCTATCTTCTTTTAGGCCTATCTATAACACAGCATTCCAAAAATATTTATAAAATAGTTAATTTATTCATAAATACCATGTCATAATTGAAATTCAGAAGGTGGTTTTGGATTATGACAACCAAGTAGACGTGAAGATAAAACCAATTCAATAATTCTTCAGATCTACAGACTGTCTCACATTTTGTTTTCCCACAGCTTCAAGCTGACGTGACAATTATTTCGCAAATTGTAGCCTTCCGTTTTTCTGCAAACATCCAAGCTGTACAGTACATAGGAGCTGGATTTTAGACGTCATGTTTGCGTCAGAATATTTAATAGAATTTAAGCCCTTAGAATCTCCCATCAGCTGGAAAAAGCAAAGCATTGGCTTTTCAAGAAACCCCCACATACTTTTAACATGGCAAATTATGTGCCCTGCAATGGCTAACTTGCGCACTGTTGAGTAATGCATTAGAGCAAGTTTAATATTTAAATTTATATTTTCCCCCAAATGTGTCCGTACATTTCAGAGAACACGGGCTCGAGCTGATTAGTAATAATCAATTTTTTTTTTAAACAAGCATTTAGCTTGAAAAAAAAAAAACCAAATCTAACCCGAAAGTGCTGGGGGCATCCACATACTCATCCGCACTCACAGTACTCGCTGCTGCATTAAAACGTGGCTTTAAAAAGCTGACGGGTACAAAAACGCGCTTCTTAGAAAGCAGAAGTGGAGCGCCGGGGTCGTTGGCAGATCACGTTGCCGAGAAATAAGCGTCCCATCCCATTCCCAACAACTTCAACAACTCGTAGGACATAAAGCTTCAATCCTGAACTCTTGAATTATGTGGCGGACTGCGGCAATAAATCACCATTCGCTGCATTGGCAATGTCTGCAAAATGAACGTCGGTTAGTTCATCTAGTTCCTTTATTAAAGACAGCAAACTTTAAATACATATGGTGTTGTCCACAGCAGAGTGGTTCGATGGTTGAGCAGGAAAATGATGAAGTTAGGCTAGTCACCAGATGGCAGTGAACTTTGCCAGCAACATTTAACAATCCAAGGACTTGTTCATCTTCATTACAATAAGAATTTTTTTCTGAGATTTACTGTGTTGATAAAATAGATTAATTTCAGCTGCCAGACATAACAGCCGACTTTGATAATGTTAGTAACGAATATCCAACCAAGACGAAATAAAAAACCAGATAGCTAACACATCCGCACGCTAGCATAACGTTGGACACCATCCCTATGCGAACCTACACCTGGAGGGGGAAATCTCAGTTTTGACGCATGACATGGCCTTTTGAGGTCAGCTATCCGACATTCACACACTGCCACGGATATTTCCAAACTGCAGCCAACTAAACATATGGAGCTAGTAGGCTTTAACGATAGCTAGCTAACCGGGCGAACGGGCCTCTCTATAAATCCACCACACAGAACATCCCAGTGCAGATGACATGGACCCAAAACGTTGCACTGGTTAATAAAATAGAATTTGATAAAAGGCCAAAGATGACCAATCGCACCAACTCTAGCCAAGCTTAGCTAACGTAAGCTAGCTTCATCAAACCGAGCCGAGCAGGACCAGACACCGTCTAGCTAACGTTAGCTATCAGCTATCCGTTAGCTAACTAACAGCCAGCGAGCTAGCTAGCTCCCGACTCGCCTGCCGCATACACAATGCCAATATTATACATTACAGATTCAAAACGCAGAGAACGGCACCTCGGCATTATCGTGTTAGAGCTCATACACTCAGATAGTGTCACTCGGCTGGTAAATTGATGATCTGATTATTACTAATTTATCATACACGTTAGCGTTAGCAAGAGACCAAACACGTAAAACAGCTACTGATAGCAAGGCTACATTCAAGTCGTTGTACTCGAAGAAAAAATAAAATATGGATACTCACCAACTAGCTACATTGCTCCTTTTGTGATGTTTTGCAAATGACAGTCGTCTATGTCAAATGCGTAACAGAATTTCCAAAAAATATGATTGTGCTATTAAAACATATCGAGACAATCTTGCTAGCCTTCTAAATCCTCAGAAGACAACAACCTTCCCCGACTGTCTCTCTCGATATGCGTACGCCGTCACCGCATCTTACCATTACAAGGCCGCTGATCACCACTGCCTCTGAACGCGTAAAACGTTGAGGAATGACAGGTTTGCGTGAACTCCGCAGCGTCGCCATTGAAGTATCCAATCAGTGACCATAAAAACAGAGTGGCGTGTATGTAAACCAATTGACGTCTCAGTGTAACCGACTAATATTCTAATAAAAAAAGAAAGAAATAGCGAGCGCCATCTAAGATAAGAAAAGTACATTATCGAGAAAGGGAACACCCACCTTCAGCTGCTTTCTGCGGTATTGAAGTCACACCACAGCTGCAAGTGTCAGCTATTAATATCAGCGATGAGCATCGAATTTTCACTTCCATATTTCCAAATATATTGCACATCTAGATTATAAGACTGAATACCTCAATTTTATATATAAATTAGCCATCACGTTACTTATTTTTTGATGACAATGTATAAACAATATGTCAGATGTTTTTCCCCCCAATATATACAACGTATTTCACAACTTTATTAGTGTGTAGGATGCGGTTGTTTTTTTGGCCAGGCGTAAATGGATAAAGGTTATCAATAAAATGTCCTTCTTACAAAGTGAAACATATTTGGCACTGCTGCGCTGCAGCAGTTGGCTCCGTTTTGGAAGGTGATTTTAACAACACGGCCTCAGCAGTTAAACTATTCAGTGAATCACATTTACCATTCTTCTCAGATAACACAATGTAATAGCAGAAAACAGGGTAATGCTGTGGTACTGTGGTTTTTATAATTTTTTTAAAACCCTGTGTTTTTTTTAGCGAAATGTACTCAGCCGCATTTAATACATGCACAGTAGAGTATCGCGCGCACACACACACAAATAAAAGACTGACCCGCGAGGAAGATGCACAAGAACAAAATGAGACGCGGCCGGGGTGAAATGCATGTTTCTTTATTGTCTTTAAACGGAGGCATCTAAAAACCCACCCGGTTCCCTTCAGTCAGTGACAGCAAAAGTCAAATCAACAAATGTCACAAGCATTACCATGTCACAGGCAGGTAAATCAGGCAAAAACTCTGCCCAACCCCCCCCCCCCCCCAAAAAAAAAAACCTAATTAATTCCCGCATAATATTTTTCTGTTCCATTTCCTTCAACACGTTCAGTTAATTTTTTTGCAACTGAAAAATACTTTCATGTCAGTAATAGAATAAACAATGGAAGCTTATATTTTCTTAAGGACAAAACACACTGCAGCTTAATTGAAGAGCCCCCACAGGTCTGCAAGGGTGAACACCAACACGTGCCAAATTAGCTACACTTCACAAACCATTAAACTTGTTTCCAGGTGACAAAAGTGACCTCCATCATGTACTGGCATCTAATGAATTAGTGTGATGCAATTTGTTGTGACTGTAAATTTTTTTTCGTTTTGGTTGTTATTGGCAAATGTCATTCAATCTCTTCCCATTTGGTGATCCAAAAAATATCCGGAAATTTAGAAAAAGAAAAAAAAAAAAACAGCCATACAGAATTTTTTTAATTCCCTGAATTTAATTCCCCACAAGGGGTCAATTAGTGTCATTTAGGAAATCTACACTTTGTAGAAGTCACCAGAAGAAAGTTTATTGGCAATTTTCAAGAAGATGCCCCAGTCAACATTTTAAATTATGCATTGGGATTAATGCACTTTGACTAGCATATCCATGGAGGTAATTTTATAGATTTTTAATGCCTGCTTCTTCCATTCATTAGGTTTAAGTTTAAAGGGAAAATACCACCACAAACATTCTAACCATGAACCGGCATGTGTAAACAGGTATTAATGATTATTATTAATAATAATAAAATAATAATAATAATAATAATAATACATAAACTAAAAATAATTCTTAGTAAAAATGTTATGCAATTGACCAGGATGGCACGCCTCTACCACCACAGGTGGCCTACTGACATAACAAAGACTTTGTGTCCAGTTCAGTTCAGCATCAGCAAATTATGTTTTTATCTCGAATTACGAGACCAGCAAGTATCATGTGTCCCCACCTCCTTTCCCACCATATTCAACAAAACCAAAACGGATGAAATAAATGGCAGCTGATCACAGATACAGCGCTGAGGGTACTGCGTATGCACGCATTCACTCACTCGCCTCGCATGCCGAAGGACCAGCAGCGTCTCTCACCAAAACATAAAGGGAAACGCAAACTGGCATTATTTAAAAAATCATAGTAGTGAAATATGGACTCATCGCTAACTACTCGACTACACTGCTCTAACTCTATGCCATGTACATGCAGTGCGCACGCGTTTCTATATCCACACATACATATACAGCGCACTGCACGACCCCACTATACACAATGAATACCTGAACATGCAGACTTAACACATTTAGGTGTCAGGTATACATGAAACGAATGCTGGAGACGGCCAGTAAAATGACCCCGACTCCTTTGGTTCTTGCACCCCCCACGGACCTCACCATACAGACTGGGTTCTGGCTCCCTTCAGCTGGTACAGCGTAGTGTTCAGAACTGGCCCGGGCGAGATGAATCCCATCAGACCAAAAGCACAAAAAAAAAAAAAAAAAACCAAAACATTTAAAAAGAGATTTAAGAGGATATTACCCACAGAGCCTGTACTGCCTCAGATGAACTGCTAGGCAGCTGGTGTTAAGTTAATGAGATCCAGTAAGAGAAAGAGAGAGAGAGAGAGAGATAGAGGGAACAAAAGACCAGCGAAAAAGACAAGAATACCAGGACAGAAAGGGAGAGAAAGAGAGAGGCAGAGAGACACAGCTCTAGGAGCACAAGGGGAAAAAGAGATGTAGTCTCCACCTCTGGGATGATCCCTCTCACCGCGGGGTCACCCCAGCAAAAAACACCCAACAGAGCTCCCCTGGGGGGGGGGGGGGGGGGGCAGCAGTGCTCTTTGTGACTCTGCATCTGTGGCAAACCTGCAAGTCTACCAGCCCGCAGAACTCAGAAGGAGAATTCTGTAAGAGTTTCAACACCCCCTCAAAAAAAATAAAAATAAAAATAGAAAAATAATTAAAAAATGAAATGAATGAGTAACTTCCACCCCTAATACGCTGTCCGTCATTCTGGTCGTTTGGGTTGGTCTTCTGGGAGGCCGGCCTTTTCCGGCACCAGGGGAGTGTCCTTGCCCTGATTGGTGGCTTCGGCGCCCTGTGGCTTGCAATTGGCCGAGGGAGTCCGAGTGCAGTTCATGGGCACCTTGACCAAGGCAGGCTGGGGCATGTCCTTCTGTGGGCGTATGGCAGAAGGTAGAGTGATGAGTCACCGGAAGATGGGCGACATAGCTCAGGAGGTAAGACCGATTGTCTGGCAGTCGGAGGGTTGCCGGTTCAAACCCCGCCCTGGGCGTGTCGAAGTGTCCTTGAGCAAGACACCTAACCCCTAACTGCTCTGGCGAATGAGAGGCATCAATTGTAAAGCGCTTTGGATAAAAGCGCTATATAAATGCAGTCCATTTACCAAGACGCAACCGCCAAAAACCAGACAGACAGAAACGTCACTGAGGAGAATTTCATAAATGTGCAAGATTAACAATTAAAGGTGCGTCCAAAGGACCGGAGAACATATATATCTTTGAGCTTGAATTAAGATATTACCATACTGAACTGAGAGTTAATGGAGTCTGTCAAGTCAGTCTCTATAAATACTCTACGGGATTGCAATTTGTCCCGAAGTAATGACCGCCACTCCTTACTGTGGTGGTCTCCAAAATCCCACAATAGCCAGCTTTCTGAGGGGGCGACATAGCTCAGGAGGTAAGAGCGTTTGCCTGGCGGTCGGAGGGTTGCCGGTTCGATCCCCCGCCCTGAGCAAGACACCTAACCCCTAATTGCTCCCAACGAGCTGATTGGTACCTTGCATGGCAGCCTTTCACAGTTGGTGTGTGAGTGTGTGTGAGTGTGTGGGTGAATGAGAGGCATCAATTGTAAAAGCGCTTTGGATAAAAGCGCTATATAAATGCAGTCCATTTACCATTAGACCACAAAGTGAAAAGTTCAGCTTAACAGTTTATCATTTTTCACTAGCGACAGAGAGAGAGAGAGAGGCTTCGCAAAGCCCACAAGGGTAGGCGTTATTCCAACTGCTACAAACGACGTGGTTATTTGAACCACATCTAGTGCTTTCACACTGAAAAGCTACAGCTTTCATTTCAGTCACAAGTCAGCGATGGACAGATATGACACTACAGCACCCTGAGGCTGCTCGGCCCATGAAGTCATGTGAGTTTATAATCATTAAGAATGGACCCTATCTCCATTGAGCCTGCTTTTTTTTTTTTTTTTGCAGTGAAGAGCACACCAGCAATAACACAAGCAAAGCGAAACCTTCATTACACTGTTGCCCTTAGCAACAGACTGCAAAAAAAAGCCTACGGTGAAGGGGGAGGGTGTGGGAGTTTTGGCAGGAAGCTGACAGGAACAGAACCTGAACGTGTGTGTGTGTGTGTGTGAGTGTGTGTGTGTGTGTGCGTAATATTGTTCTGTTATACTCCCATTTGTACTTCACCTTCCTGTAAACTGCAACAGTAACTTGGCCCTGAAGGCAGTGGTTATTAATTAAAACTGGTATTCACCACAAAGCCGCTTCCCGTCCAGAACAAGGGGAGCTCTCTGCGCCACAGCGCCACCGCCAGGCTGGTGAGGAGAGTGCAAGGCACCAGGTATAAGAGGGCAGGCTGGGCCCCCTGCATGAGGGCCAGCACCAAAAAGGTGATGAGCAGCCCGATCCCGTAGCCTGCGGAGACACGGGTGGAGGGTCAGGGGGTCAGGGGGTCAGGGGGTCAAAGTTAACCGAATCACTGCTGCCAAATTAAAGAACCTTTCATCGTGGCACACCCTGAAAACATTCACACAAACACACAACGGCAGACAAAGGAGCGGTAAGAAAAACACAAACTGGGAAAACTGTGCATGAGAGCACCTAGTGTGCATAAGACCCTGCATAACACTTCATAAGCACTACACAAGCCCATGACGGACTGCACAGACTGTCGTAACAGTGTGACGCATCATGACCTGAGAGTGACACTAGGTCATCCACAGGTCTTTCTCGAGACAAACCACAGTCCACAAATAACATCACACCTAACACTGACGAAGCTTCCGAGTAGTTCTCACATTAGACTTTTCACGGAAAGCCTAGAAATTTTTTTTAATTTTTTATATGTGCACTGATGTCTCAGACAAAATATGGTAAGAGACAGGTTACATATCCAGTTTTCACCCTTACAAAGTCTAACCCAGGGGTGTCCAACCTTCTCCAAAAAGGGCCAGTGGGGGTGCATATTTTTGTTTTAGCTCAGCACCAAGACACCCGATTCAACTAATTAACCAATCACGGTCTTCAATCAAGACCTCGATAAGTAGAATCAGGTGTCGTAGTACTGGGCTTGAACATAAAAACCTGCACCAACACCGACCCTTTTCGGATAAGACTGGGCACCACAGTCTGAAAGGAAGGAAGGAGAGCAGAGAGGGAGGTCAGCACTCACCGATGGTACAGGCCAGGAAATATATGCGTGAGGTCTGCATCAGTATGTCAAACCTGTGACAGTAGGCCACAAGCAGGCCTACAAGCAGGAAAAAAGCGCACAAGATGGCGGTCAGCAACACACTCCTACACTTCTCCTTTTTCGTCAACAAGTCATTGTGGGAAAAAAAATAAAAAATTCCCAAGCTACGTCAAAATTGTTTTCCTTAAAAAAGTGTTTCCCCCTATTGGGTGGACATCATACTTTTCTCAGGATTGTTCTGGAAGATGACTCAACATGAGTACTCGTTAAGTCCAAAAAAGAAAAAAAAAACTAACAAAACAAACCTGACCTTGTTTTCATTTTCAAATACGAATCATTTCCCAGCATATTAAATTACATTCCAAGCTAGATACAAAATGGCGAATATAGCTATAAGACAAACAAGCTCACAGATTATGAGGTAATGGTCTTATGTGCATTTAAGGGAAAATACTGGAAGGCAACGAATGAAAATATTTCCAGGCCCAGGTGATCTTACCTGGCACTAAGATGTCCCCGAACCCCAGCAGGGAGAAGGGGCGGTCACACAGTGCCAAGGGCGAGGAGTTCAATCTGGGCACTTTCAGAACCATAGGAAGCTGTGGAAACCGGTAAGAGACAGTTTATCCACACAGAGATGGCGCAAGGTACACATTCCTTCCTCTTCTGACTAAGAAGTTCCCATTAAATCTGAGCAACTGAGGAGCTTCTGGGAATGGAGCTCCCAGTTCCATGGAAGAGTCATACTTCTTGGCTGCTACACGGTCTTTGGTAAGACTAGCCTCTACATGAAAAGGAAACACGTTGAGTCACACAGTTCTGCACATCTGTCACTGATCCATCACTGATAATGATCAGTAAACATTTCCAATGAAGGAAAAGGGATTTTTCGCTCAAGTCTATTTTTACTTCAGTGGAGTAACACTGCTTTGAAGTTCTCTACTTCAGGCCTATGGAAGCAAAGAACCCACTCAGAGTTGAAACGGAGGGGTAGCAAACTCACTTTTTCATGAGTAGAAGAATCTGATGGACCAGCCGCCACCTCTACCATGATGCTTTCCCCATTCTGCAAGTCAGACCAAATTAAAATTAAAATTAAAATTAAAACGAGACGACATTCATTAGGTTTATTGGAACAGCGGTAACTACACCGTTGAAGGAGGACAGTTGAGGCTCTTGGAGCCAGTAACCATGGAAACAAGAAGCATCATTAAGCCACAGCATCTGCATAATCAACTTATTCAAATCTTCAGAAATCAACATATTCATATCGCACTCGACATTCCGGTGAATGTATCCCCACCGGTATACTATGCAGAATGGAAAAACACTGGCACTCACCATCGTCAGGAAAGGGGTCACGAACACAAAGAAAATATCGTAGACGAACAACACCAGCAGCAGCAGTGTGCAGGCCTGGAAAGGAAATGACATCATCAGCGATTGTGGAATAGAGTGCATCCGTATCACAATACAGACAACTGATATATACCGGTGTAGATCTACTACGGAGATATAATCCCTTCATGTGATGCTAAACCCACGCTCTCCTAACTGATCCTTCTCAGACTAAGGGCCTCATTATCACAACCAATGATTAGCACAAAACAAAAACCATGACCAATCACAGGTCAAGCTATTGGTTTCACGTATGCCAAATGGTTTTGCACACGTTAAAGGTCTTAGTAAATCAGGCCCAAAGCCATTATGTGGCTCACCTTAAAGGTCGTTAGCCTGATAGTTTTGAGCATGTACAGGCAGAAGGCGATCCCCAGCGCATCCTGCAGCACCCAGGCCCACCTGTCAACCACAGAACCAACATTACCACAGGGTTATTACAACATTACTACAGGGTTATAACAACCTTACCACAGGGTTATTACAACATTACCACAGGGTTATAACAACCTTACCACAGGGTTATTACAACATTACTACAGGGTTATAACAACCTTACCACAGGGTTATTACAACATTACTACAGGGTTATAACAACCTTACCACAGGGTTAGAACAGCCTTACTACAGGGTTATAACTGCCTCACTACAGGGTTATAACAGCCTTACTACAGGGTTATAACAGCCTCACAACAGGGTTATAACAGCATTACTACAGGGTTGCAACAACCTAACTGCAGGGTTACAGCAACCTTACTACAGGGTTACAACAACCAATAACTGTTACAAAAAAGAGCAGTGCTACAACAGCCAACAACTACCAATAAGTATGTGCATAAAGTATAAAGAAGCTAACAGACTTATTTAATTTCTTTTTTCCAGCAATATTCAGCCATACAAAAGAAGAACTGTATTTCACTATGTAGAGGTGTTACAATTTAAGCCACAGCTCAGGCAATTGTGAGCCTTCGTTGAAACTGAGTTCTGCTGCAGGCTTTTGTCCCCTGGGGGACACCGTACTCACTGGTCCTCGTTCCGGAAGACTCCCCAGGTGACGCTGACGGCCACACAGAAGGCGGCCAGCACCAGCTGCCGCACCTCCGGCCGCTTGTGACAGTAAGGCAGGTTATTCTCAGGGATCCTGGACAGGCGACACATGAGAGAGAGAGAGAGAGAGAGAGAGAGAGAGAGCACTGCATCACTCTGGACTATGGCTGCTCAACCCTGGTTCTCAAGAGCCACAGGGTCTGCAGATACCCAGCTTTGGTTTTCTGTTAGTATCCTGAACAAGGTGCCACCCTTCCGCCCCCAGAGCACAACTACATGGTGCGGTACAGCGTAGCAAAGCACGGTGTACTGTGGCCTGGTGCGGTACAGCGTAGTAAAGCACGGTGAACTGTGGCCTGGTGCGGTATAGTGGTAAGTATAGTGTGGTACCATGAGGTATGGTATATGGTGGCGTATGATGCAGTATGCTGCAGAAAGGACTGGTTTGGTATAGCGTGGTACAGTGCGGTATGGAGTGGTGTGGAGCGCTGTGATATCGAGTGGTATGGTTTGTTATGGTGCACGGCGCGATATCGGGGAAGTGAGTGTGAGCCAATCCCGACTGTCGCGGTGATGGCGGTAACCGCGGCGACCCTCACCTGCACTTCCCCAGGGGGATCCGGCGCACCGCAGGCCAGAGGCAGCTGTACAGGCCCACGGACGAGGCCAGGCAGAATATGGCGATGATCAGGTACACTGGGGGGGAGACGGGTGGAGAGAGAGAGCGCTCAGTCAACAGAAGGCCTCCGTCAGACGCTCCTATGAACACAACTGGCTGTGTTCGCGGGTGGGAAGCCGGTGAAGGTATAAGTCCTGATCGTTGCATTAGCGACTCCGACTGGTTGGCCTGTTCAGCAGGGAGGGGGGGATCTGGGGGAGATAGCGTGAACCTCCGCGCGCGTTACGCTCTCCTAGTGAAACTCCTCGCTGTCGGGTGAAAAGAAGCGGCTGGCGACTGCACACGTATCGGAGGCCGGCATGTGGTAGTCTACACCCTCCCCAGACCGACAGAGGGATAGCGCATCGACCAGGACCGTGATACACACGGGGGAATTGGTATAACGACTAAATTGGGGAGAAAATGGGAGAAAATGGCAAAAAAAAAAAAAAAACAGTTCCTCCTGTGGGAATCAGAGCCACAGTGCGAATACAGCAGAGAGATAAACCCTGAGAGCAGCACTGTGGCTTCAGAGACAGGAAACTGGGCTGTAACTCTACGCTTGATTCCCACGTCAGGGCACTGCTGTTGTACTGTGTCCTTGAGCAAGGCACTTCACCTGAATTAATTAAATACCCAGCTGCATAACTGACTGGATGGAAAGAATGTATGTGTGTAAAATAGATAAAGTGTAAAATAATGGCAAAGTGAGACCCCAAAGTGAGCCTCCAAACAAAGTTTTTTAAAAATGAATAAATAAAAAAATAAGACAAAGCCTGAGGCAAGACACCAAACTAGAGAAATAAATGGCTTCTTCAGTTCTTGGGATTTTACATTGACTGATGTCACCTGTCTTGGTTAATTAAGTGCAGGACGGGGGGGGAATTTACCCAGCTGATCGTAGAACAGGTAGAGCAGCACCAGCATGGAGCAGCACATGACCACGAACACGCAGATCATGACGGACGTCACGTCCACCGTGTCCTCGTCCTGCTTCTCCGCCGCGTCCTCCCTCTTGTGCTTCATGTAGCGCCTGGCAGGGCACAAACAGCTTTTACACACACCCACCTCTTCAGAGCACACCTGGGTTCCCCACCCAGCACCAGCGCCAATGCTAATACACACTGTACTGGTGCAGGTGGAGCGCTGCAGGCAGAGTGGCACAAGTAGACTGCTGCAGGTAGAGAGGCACAGGTAAAGTGGTGCAGGTACATTGACACAGGTAGAATGGAAAAGGTAGACTGCTGCAGGTAGAGAGGCACAGGTAAAGTGGTGCAGGTAGATTGACACAGGTAGAATGGAAAAGGTAGACTGCTGCAGGTAGAGAGGCACAGGTAAAGTGGTGCAGGTAGATTGACACAGGTAGAATGGAAAAGGTAGACTGCTGCAGGTAGAGAGGCACAGGTAAAGTGGTGCAGGTAGATTGACACAGGTAGAATGGAAAAGGTAGGCTGCTGCAGGTAGAGAGGCACAGATAAAGTGGTGCAGGTAGATTGACACAGGTAGAATGGAAAAGGTAGACTGCTGCAGGTAGAGCAGCACAGGTAAAGTGGTGCAGGTGGACTGGTGCAAGTAAAGTGGCACAGGTAGATGGCACAAGTAGAGTGGCACAGGTAGAGTGGCAGAGGTAGAGTGGCAGAGGTAGAGTTGCACAGGTAAGGCGGTGCAGACTCCCAGCTGAACAGGAGGTGGCTTGCACGTGAAGACACGCAGACAAACCCGCCAACCTTAACCCTCCCTCCCTGGGCAACGCTACAGCCAATCGCAGGCTACGGTCATCACTGCGACGGTCGGGATTGGCTCACACTCACTTCCTGATGTCGCGGCTGCTGGCCCAGTATCCCCCGATGGCGACGGTGCCCACGGCCATGATGAAGATGATCACCATGTTGTAGTCCAGCACAGGCTCCTTTGGGGCGTACATGGCCACCTCTCCCCCCTTCCCAAAAGTCTGCAGGAAGAAGGGACGCGGGAAGGGGAACGGGGGGTCACTATCCTCCTTAAAACAGTATCAAAATCACCCTTAACAAGACCAGGTCAAAACCTAGTATATGGCTGGACCGAACCGGCCGACCAATGGTGTAACTTCATCACTCAGTCACTCAGTCACAGACATTCGTGTTTATAGGGCTGGCCCCGCTGTTGCGGTCCAGCCAATGAAACTCACCTCAGACTACATGATTAGATAAGATTACATGATAAATATGGAGACCGTGTGTTCAATTCGGCTGAAGCATTTATTATGGGTTCACTCAGCCTACCTAACTCTACACACAACCTCCCTCTTGCATTATGGGTTACCTCAGCCTACCTAACTCTACACACAACCTCCCTCTTGCATTATGGGTTACCTCAGCCTACCTAACTCTACACACAGCCTCCCTCTTGCATTATGGGTTACCTCAGCCTACCTAACTCTACACACGACCTCCCTCTTGCACCAGCTACGGCGCCTAACTTTACGCGGCAGGCTCATGTCCCGGGGGACTGCTAAGGGCTGCGAGCCTCACCTTGCTGATGTCCAGCATGTCAGTGTAGCTGAGCAGCGCCACGGGGATGTCGATCTCCTCGTACTGCGTCTGGTTCCCAGCAGGCGGGGTCTGAGGCACAGGGACACAGATCAGGGGGGGTGGGGGGGCACTGAACAGCATTTACACCCAAACCAACACAGAACACAGACATGGCAGGACACACAAATGGAGGGGTAGGGGGCAGGGCAGAGCATCGGGGGGAAGGTGCAGGGGGTGTGATGTCATCAGAGGGGAGGGGGCGTGGCACATAATTTTGGGGGGGGGGGGGCAGAGCATCAGGGGAAGGTCAGGGGGGGTGGCATCATCTGAGGGGATAGGGCAGGAAATATCATTTTAGGGGGTGGAGCAGAGCATCGAGGGGAGGGTCTCAGGCATAGGGCATATAATGTGATGGGAGGGGGGTGGGGCATGTAATCTGGGGGTGTGGCATATGATCTGAGGGGGCGGAGCAGAGCGCCTGAAGGGAGGGGTCGGGGGTCGGGGCTCAGCCTTACCAGCCTGTCCTTGCTGACGATGAGCAGCCCGCGGGCACCGTTGATCTGCGCCAGCCGCACCTTCTCGTAGAAGGTGCAGTTGCCCCTGAGCACCATGGGAATGCGGTTGGCGAACCCCCCCGCGGGCACCTCAGAGGGGGAGCACAGCACCGACGACGTCAGGTCGTGGATCTGGAGGCGGGACTTGGGTCACAGAGAAGGAACCAATCAGACGAGAGTTTCCCTTCATTTGCTTTCTCCAAAATGAAACTTTTTTTTTTCCAGGCCTACAAAAGTCGAGTCTGACAACACAAGCGGCCATTTTTCTTTTCTTCTCTTTTGTACAGTATGAGCGACTGACACTTCCAGATTCAGGAAGGCGATGGAACTTTGCAGACGCTCACCAAAATTTTATTCTAGATCCCTACAGTGAAGCAGGAAGTACACCTTCACAGAACCCTCCCTTACACACCCCCACTCCCCAAAAAGGGTGGTGCTAACTCCCTGCCTTGTAGTTCCCTGAGGGGGTGCCACTATTTGGACAGGTTCACAGAAATCAAACTGTCAGCGGAGGTTTGAAAGGCAACTGCCCAATTGCTCCCTTCCCATTTTATTACTCCGCTGAAGAATAAATAAGATGATCTCTGGTTTAGTGATTAATATGCGATATACCGTTAAGGTTGCAGGCTCGATTCCCAGGTGTGGCACTGCCACTGTACCCGTGAGTAAAGGTACATAACCTGAATTGCATCACTGAAATACCCAGCTGCATAAATTGACTGTTTGGAGAAGAACACCAACAACAACAAAAAAGTACATCCATCCATCGATTTTCTAAACTGCTTGTTCCCGGTCAGGGTCACTGGGGGGGTGGAGACTGGGGGGGTCTGGGGTCACTGGGGGGGTGGAGACTAGAGCCTGAGGCCTAACGAAAAAAATAAGGCCGTGTAATTCATTCAGGATGAAAGCATCCGTAAAAACGCCAGAAGGTAAAACTTAACTGAAGTTCTTTCCCGTTCGCAGACTTAGCGAGCGTGAAAACACCGGGGCGGAGGCACAGCCGACAGTTCACACAAAAGTGAGCCAAACTCCAGCCCCCCCCCCCACCGCCGCCTTCCCAAAGTGGCACTTCAGCTAACTCTGGAATCTAATTGCTATGCATTTTCCCCCTCAGGAAGCGGCGGGCCAAACCCGCAGTTAGCGCAGGCCTAATGGGGCGTGATGCGCCGCCGACTCGGCTACAGAGCCGGGCTCGTCACCGGGAGGTTGCAGGCTCGAATCCCAATAGGGCAGCGCTAACTGGAGTCCCGAGTAAAAGCACTTGAGCCAGAAATGACCGCTTCATAAAAGAGACTATTAAAAAAACCCAACCGTGCAAAATGGACGCTAGACATAAACATAAGCTGCTTAAGTCATGCAGTGTAAGTGTATCTGCCCAACATAATTGGCACTGTAATGCAACGTGAGGTTCTCTCCAAGCTCAGCTCAGCAAATGATTATCCTGCATTGAGCTTCTGGCAATATACCCATACCACCAAAGTAAAATCTCACCTCTCTGGAAGCAGCTTCGCTTCACTTCACACGGCCTACTTTCCGTCAACGCAAACACTGTGGACCATGTCAACATGTGTATATGTTGACACGTGTCAACATTTAATTTACAAGCCAAAACCATGTTGATGAACGGTTTAACAGAGCCTAACTTCAGTAGTCTTGGTGTTTCACTGGAGGAAAGGTGCTAACTCACTGCTTTGTGGAGATCCTGAGGTAGACCAGCCCACTGCGAGTTAAAAAATATGCAGTAGTCTTTGCCTTTTTTCGCACCCTTCTCACTGAAATGTGCCATGCCATATTCCCCCAGCACCTGTCAATCAAAGGAAACGTTTATTATATATAAGTACACACGGTACATACTGGATAGTGCAGCAGCTACAGCAAAATATTATTAAACATTTAAATCGGTTTAAAGTCTTTTTAGTTTTTTTTTGTTTGTTTAGTTAGATAACCTGTTTTGGTTACGTTTCAATCAATCTCTCTTTATGCTTTCCAAAAGTGTAAATACTCAATATTCTTGTACATTTCCTTAACACAGTGACGGCTTTGGAGGTCATAAAAAACAGTATTTCTTTTTTATTAACAACTTACTTTACGTTACTTTACGTTATCCAGGCAGCAACCTGAACCTGCTACAGGACAAGCTAACGATTAATTCCATAATGATCTGACTAGCAACACTGGTCTGCACAAAGTATGTGCGTGTAGTATTTGTTAGGAAACAAAAAACTACAACTTTCTCCAAGCTGGACCAGTGGAGCGCGTTGTGGAACAGCTGTCGTTAGCTCGCAATGAAAAACACAAGGAAGATCTGTGAGCTGTTAATGTTTACATCCTCAGGCTATTCTGGCACCAGATGACAAAGGAAGATATAAGCTGATATAAGCGAATTATATATATGTATATCGCGTGGGAATTTGGTGATTGAAAACACGGAGACGATCGAAACAATATTCAAAGGCAGACAGCTAGCAAATTATGTCATTAACTTGAGTCTGTTATGTATGAATCGCTGCCGCAAGGGTTTTAAAACAAGGAAGAAAATTAGCTAGCTAACTAGCTAGCATTGACTGGGGGTTAGTTATTCTACTTTTCTACGCAAGGCCCTCCACTATCAGGAAAACTTAGCGCCATCGCTCGGCGGAGTTTCTCGTGTAGCTAACGTTAGCTAGTAAACGTAACGTGAATTTACTGTCCGCTGATTTAAAATACACATTTTTTAATACACATGGCTAAACACGTCTAAACCGCACGTCCTCTAGTGGCACGCGGAAATTAACAGTACAAATTTGATCGACTCACCTGATTGACAAATATAGCTCCAAAAATGAGTGTTATTCTACTCCTCATGACGCCTTCTATGTTTTTGTCTACCACTCCACGGCGTAGCTCTACTGTGAGTGCTCCAGCTGTTTAGCTATCCCCCGCCCATTCAACATTACACTTTTGATTGGGTAATTACGATTCGGCTCCTGGGAGTGCTCGTCATGTGTGGCTAGGAAGTACGTCAATCATCTTAAGTCACGGTCCACCTCCCTACTCTCTTATTGGCCAAGCGTTGCGACATGGGTAAACTTTCATTCGTGTACGGGGCTGTCAATCAAAGACGACCACTCAACAGTCAATCATGATAAAACTGAATTCTCGATTTAAATTGATAATTAAGTGCTTTCTAGATGGCCATTTCATGGGATAGGAAAACATAATAGAGTACGATTCATTTTGACCGAAATTAAGGTATAAAGCGACCAAAAGGTCAAAGTTGGAGAGTCAAGAGGCGGAGCTGCCTAGAGTTGAAAGATGGCGGTGAGTATGATACATCACTTGCGTTACCTGAATGAAAAATATTTAATTTTTTAAAACGATCATATAGCTACTACTTTATGAATGAAAAAAAAACCTTCAAGATGTTGGATATTTGTGTGGATGGGATATCGCTTGCTTTACACGCGTGGGCTGATTTTGCAACAAAAACAAACTCGCTTAAATGCTTTTGATTTCCCCATTTCAAACCTAGGATAAAGAGAAGAAAAAGAAGGAAAGCATATTTGACCTGTCGAAGTACATCGATAAGACGATTCGAGTCAAGTTTCAAGGGGGTCGAGAAGGTAAAACCAATGTTTGATATTGCCATTTAACGTAAGATACCTAGTAGCCTACTTGCTACCAAAATTACTCTTATGAACATTACTAAGCGAGGCATTTGTGAACGGCGAAGAGCCAGACTCGGGTGGATACAGCATTAAGACTTCTGTAGCGTTAAACCCTGTGCGTTTTTCTACAGCAAGTGGGGTTCTGAAAGGCTTTGATCCACTTCTGAATCTGGTACTTGACGGCACTATTGAGTACATGCGAGGTAAGACTCATGATTCAGTGACTGAATAATAATTACATTTCCATTGCGGCGACTTGCAAGACTTGATCCAACGGTCGCGTAGCAAACGGTGTGCCATCCAGGTAATCTCTCACCTTTTGTGTGCAGACCCAGATGACCAGTACAAGTTAACCGAGGACACGAGGCAGTTGGGCCTGGTCGTGTGTCGCGGGACGTCCGTGGTGCTCATCTCTCCGCACGACGGCATGGAAGCCATTCCGAATCCGTTCGTTCAGCAGCAAGAAGGGTAGTGGGCGTGCCCCGACCTTTTTACAGTCTCTGGCCCCGACTCCCGCGAGCCATCCGTGCATCTATGACCTGTGTGATGCCATTGTGTTCTAACGGACAAAATTCGAGACCCCTTTCAAAATACATTTTAATTTCCTCAGTTTTTAAATTATGATGTTCACAGTGACACCAACACAATGGTAGAAGTTGTGGAGGGGAGTAATAAAGTAAATAGTTTACAATTTTTTGTTTTTCCAAGTTGTGGGAAGGCCTGCCCATGTTTTGTGTCTGAGGGAATGTCAAGTGAACACAATGTGTAATGTTAACATCTCATCTGCTCTTGTTTTCCTATTTAAAAATGAGTTACCTTAGTTTAAGTGGTTTATCACTGTTAGCAGAACCAGAATAGCACTGGCATATGATGTTCAGAATTGAAACGGGGCAATAAATTTCTTATTTTTTGTTATCCTTTGTGCCATTCATTGTAAACAGTGCTTCGCTAGATGTCTTTTTGTGCATAAATACAGTGTTGTGCTGGCCCAAATTGCATTACATTACATTACATTCATTTGGCATTGATAATACATACATACATAATTGCATGTGCCTTTAAGCCCCTCTACACACTGCTAAATCTTCTGATCAAATTGCAGTTTTTTTGTTTTTATTTAATCCAGGACCCCCAAGCATATTGTTTTCTGAATGTGCAAGCAGAGCATCATGACACCATGGTTTAACAGCTTTTTTTGGACCCGTCTTCTCAAGCCAGGGTGTTGACACTTCACACAAAAGGATGTCGCGGCAATGGTGGGGAAGACGGTGGTGCATCAGTTTTAGATCAAATCAGCTTAATGGTTTTTTTTTTTTTTAAATCATATAAAATTTGATGCAGATTGGATAAACAGAAAACCAATTAAACAATCTATGCTTAAGATTTTTTTTTTTTTTGGTTGGAAACATAGATATTAATATTCAAGGCTTGTTTTATCCTTTGAGTGTTGCACTAGTTTTTGTGTCTCGCTAGGGGGCCCTCTCGCTCTTGGAATAGGAGTTTTCATGTAGGACATATATGAAGGGAAGTGCATGTAAACATCTTTGCTTAGCACTGAAGAGTTAAAATACTGAGCCATAATACTCATGGGAGAACTTAAGTTAGAGGCCTTACTATATAGCCAGGCTATTTTAAACTTAAGTGACCATTTTGAGATTTTTATCTTCTCAGATCAGACCAGGGTGTTGTAGAGACCAGTCCTAGAGAGCCGCTGGTTTTCCTTCACTTGACCAGTTTAGGGCTTGGAAACGAGGCGTGTTGATTCTTAAGCCGACCAATGACAATAAAACCTGCACTAAAACGCATCACAACCAGCAGGCCTGTGTGGCCGGCCCGTCCTACCCCCGGACCTCCCTGCTGCTCAAACCAGTTTAAGCTTGTTTTCGACACCTTTGGCTGGTTGACCTGCTGTTCACCAGCTGACCGGCTTGGGCAAGTCAACCAGTCCACCAGTCTGACCACCAGCTTATTCTACCAGCTTTGACCTGCTTGGTCCAGCTAGAGGCAAAGCTTTGACCAGGCACGGACTAGCTATGACCAGCTCGAAGTGTAGAAAACGGCCATATTTTTCAGCTGGGCTTACACGTCCCGGATCACCACCTCATCCCCCTCAACAGGTCGGGGGAGCACCTGTACAGCCTGTCTGATCTGTAAAAACACAATATTCAGACATGTAGTTCCTCTACCGGTCCAACAGGTAATTCACACACTTCTGCAAATGTGGTCAGCAAAGATAAACCGGTGTATTTCCCTAAAAGTGACGATGCACGCAAACAAACGGCCTTTTCAGAACCCTGCCGGCGAAGTCGTTGCCAACGTTGTACGAGACCGCACCTGCAAACTTGTTAACTCGACAAGCTGTACTTTGAAAAGCAAAAAAAAAAGGCATCTATAATTCATGGCTATACATGTTTAATGTGACCGTAATTAGCGCCCCTCGTAACGAGTTAAAGCCCTTCGCCTTTTGTCAGACCCGACGGGACCCTTGTGCGTCGCGTCTTGCTCTTTGGCGGTAAGTCGTCGCGGTTACGTGCGTCCGCTGGGAACCTGCCTGTAGCCCACGAAATTTCACGTGTTGGAGATGCATTGAATTACACAAGCCGTTCAGCGTTAATCCTCCACGAGCCGCTCGGTCACCTGCCCATTTTCCGCCGTGGTCTGAAGACGCACCTCTTCAAACCGTACCTGGATTAACTGTCACTACTCTGCAGGGTGCTCCCAATCTAGCATGTGTCCTTTTATCTTGATCCTCTAGCGCTTTCATATCACACTTGTGTCTTCGTCCAGCACTTATATTGCACTTTCATTGTTATCTTGATGTGGCAGGTCTATTATATCTTGTCATCGTGCCTCATTCTGGTGTGACTTGTCATAACTATCTGACCAAGCCTGTGATTAGTGTGTGAACTCGACTTAATGTGTTCATGGCTGTGAATAACTGTTACATAATGAGTATTGTGCCTTATCGGACCTGTGTTTTCTGGTTGTCCAACGACCTTCCGTATGCACTCATTGTGCGTCGCTTTGGATAAAAGCGTCTGCCAAATAAATGTGATGTAATTCAATCAGGAAGACCTGGACCCATTAGAAGCCAAAGGTAAACACCGTTCATATGTTTCATTGCATATAGGAAATCACATGACACACAGTACATACAGTTACACACTTCATAATCAATATACTTCACTAACCCAGTTTTAGCCCACAAATGATACAATCTGATCACAACAAAAGAGCTATTAGTTATTTCTGACAAAACAGACAACATGCATTTAAAAAAAGGTAAAAAAAATAAAAAATAAAAAAAATAAAAGCTTGGCCAAACTTGAATTCCTCCGTAGCCAAGCCATTAATTTGAAAGTTAAAAAATGCAATATAATATTCCATCAGGATACCAGATTTGAAATTATGAGCAGACCATCTTATGTATGTGCACATGGGTTTTCTACGTCACAACTGACATAAAGACTGCCTGACATTGCATTCCTTTAATAGGCATTGGTCTGTATTACTCTGTGTTCCCTGTATTATTTTGGGGCTACCAAGTGACGTAAAGACGCTTAGCATTAATTTTGGCTGCTGGGCCCAACAACTACCCATTTGAACTTCAGTCTCATTAGAGTATCAGCCAATCATAACCAGGCATCCACGATGGGTGAACGCCATTGGCCACATCCCTCAGGGGTTGTGGTATGTTGAAATGAGGCTATTGGTACGTTAATTCATGAATTCCTAGCAAACAGGCTACTGGTTTGTCTCTCGTTGAGGCATATGCTTGTCCTCCAGGCTCTGGAGTCATAGCTCACTCCTGTAGTACTGTGTGTGGCCTGTTAGGGTGTAAAATAGTCACCGGCTTGCAGGTGAACTTGTGTGAGGAACACACTTCCGCTGCAGGGCTAGCATAGCAGGAACGCAGGAGGGGGTTCCAAATTGGGGAGATTTTTTTTTTTTTTTTTAAAAAGGGAAAACTAACATGACAATTAAAAAAATTAAAAACAATATTTCTAATCAGAAAGTACAATCAGATGTTTCAGATCCTCGCCCCTTTGACTCGGTCTTAGCATCTTCTAGGACAATGTAATTCACAGTTCACACAACCTTTAAAACGGTTAAAAACGGATAGAAAGAAGAGATGCAGGGGACAAATGCACTACATTTAGGGTCACAATTAAAAAGTTTTTAAAATAGCAGCGGTCATGATCAAAAAAAAAAAAAAAAAACCGAGTCAGCCAACTCAAATGTGGTTTTCTCAACTGAACATTTAGCCTCCAAAGGTGTGTGCCCCCCAACTGCGGACGTAAAGCACACCTTTTTCACAGACCATTAACTACTGGGACAGCACACGAGGAAGTGATAAATGTTTTTTGTACACGTGAGTCACCAGCTCCATTTCACTTTCGTCAGAGGGACCTTTGTTCAAGTGCGTCACATTTCCCCCTATCTGGAATTAGGCATCCTGTTGCTCGGGCTGCTCCTCTGATTGGTCAGATTGGTGAAGACAGCCAGTCGGCCATTGAGGACGTCTTTCCTCTTTTCCCAACCGCACTCCTCTTCCTCTTCCGCCCCCTCATCATCATCTCCACTCTCCTCATCGCTGCGCTCATCTCGCTCAACCTAAAAGACAAAAAAAAAGACTCGTCATGCTGAAGCTCTGGTGAAGTGTAGGGATACACTACATGGCCAAAAGTATGTGGACACCTGACATCCAACATCGCATCCAAAATTTTGGCCATTAATATGGAGTTGGTCGACCCTGCTATAACAACCTCCATTCTTCCGGGAAGGCTTTATGCTAGGTGTTCGAGCATTGCTGTAGGAATTTGCTTTCGTTCAGCCGGAAGAGCATTAGTGTGGTCAGGCACTGATTGGGCGATTAGGCATGGTTCACAGTTGGCTCTCCAATCAATCCCAATGGGTTTGAGGTCAGGGCTCTGTGCAAGCCAGTCATGTTCTTCCACACCATTCTCAACAAAACCATTTCTATATGGAACTTGCCATGTGCCTGGGGGCTTTGTCATGCTGAAACAGGAAAGGGCCTTCCCCAAACTGTTACCGCAAAAAATGGAGGAACAGAATAGTCTAGATTAAGATTTGCCTTCACTGGAACTAAGGGGCCAAGCCCAAACCATGAAAAACAGCCCAAGACCAAAAGGTGTCCAGATACTTTTGGTCATATAGGGTACCCGCTACAGTCTCGTATCGAATTCCAAACTTAAGGATTAGAGATACTGTTATACAGTAAAAACAGCCATTTTCACATTTTCTTCAGGAGAACTAATACTCTTTTTTTTTTTTTTAAAAAAAACCATGATACAAACAAATGCAGACAGGTGAGGTTCTCTCCCACCGGGAGGTGTTGGGTTCGGAACCCCCGAGGGAGCGGAGCTCACCATGCCCCGGAAGATGAACTTGTAGACCATGCGCAGGATGAGCCAGGCCCAGAAGACGTGCAGGGCCTGCAGCACCAGCAGCAGCGCGTTGAAGAAGTAGTACCCGAAAAAGGGGGTGAAGACCTCCATGGACAGGACCAGGGTCGTGTGGATCACTCTGGGCGGGGCGCAGAGAGGACGTGTGTGAGGACATTACATTAAATGCAATTAGGACACTCTTATCCAGAGCAAATTACTGTACACAAAGCATTTACATTGCATCCATTTATACAGCAGGATATATACTGCAATGCAAGCACTGCAGGTTAAGTACCTTGCTCAACCGCAGAGTACCTGGGAATCGAACCTGTGACCTTTAGGTTACAAGACTAGCTCCTTGACCTATTATAATACGCTGCCGTCTACCTGCATACAGTGTTCAGCTTTTGAGCTAAGAAGGCCAACCTGGGAGTTCATCAGGCATCAGAAGCAGACTTTCCGGATCAGATGACATATTTTTGTTTTCCCAGGACCAAGGGGGATATTCCACAAAGCAGGATTAACATGTTAGCTGGGATAACTGCGGTGTGTAAAGCCCGGAACCCTCCCAGATCTGGAGCATGGACTGGAGTCAAAAGAGCTGTTCCAGGGTTTTACTCAGCGCAGTTATCCAGCTAACTCAGGGGGAGGGGAGGGGGCAGGGGAGGGGGCGGGGGCGGGGCAGGGCAGGGCAGGGTGGGGGCAGAGGAAGACTGAGATCGCAAAGGGCACCTGTGGTTTAAGATGTTTTAAAATACAGCCTTAAAATGGCACTTTTGCCATCCCAGGGGAGGGGGGGGGGTATGCCAGCCCGGGACACAGGACTCTAGGGCAGCGGTGGCAAACTGAATCCCCAGGGGGCTGGAGGGTCGGTGGGTTTTTATGGTTCCCTTTTCAATCAGTCGCCAATGAAGGCCTTGAGAACAAGGTGTGTGGACTCTTTATCCAATCAATGACAAATGAAAATCACATTACATTTATTCAGCAGACGCTTTTATCCAAAGCGACGTACAAAAGTGCATGTCATGGCCACTGGACAACTACGAACAGGTTCAATAAGGTACGATACTCATTTCGTACAGCTATTTCTGGCCAAGAACACAGTTCAGTTCACACAGTGAACCACTGGTGCTGAGCGAGCCCCAGAAAACCAGCAGACCCTGCGGCCCCTCCAGGACTGGAGTTTGACACCAGCGCTCCAGGGTAAATGTTCCTAACGCACACATTTGTTCAGTTTCACGGATTTCTCTTTTAGCGTTGTTTGCCCGAAACGTTCCCCCCCCCCCCCCCCGCGACTCTGACAGAACTTGTGTTCTCAGTCCCGAGGCTGCGTGGGAAAGATTCTTGTCATGAAATTTATATAATCGAGTGGGAGTCTAACCGGAATCTTCCCCAACGGCTTCTGTTAGCTGGGGCTGTGGGCATTGCTGATGGTGTGTGTGTGCCTGTGTGTGTGTGTGTGTGTGTGTGTGCGTGTGTGCGCCTGTGTGTGTGTGTGCCTGCGTGTGTGTGTGTGTGTGTGTGTGTGTGTGTGTGCGTGTGTGTTTTTGTCGGGGGAGGGGTTCACCCTCATAATCTTCTTGCTGATAAAAGTTAATGAGACGTCCTTTAGATGCCACTGGCTCCAGGTCTAATCATGAGAACTATTCATGTGAGCAATCAAGAGGTGCACACACCTGGGATGAGGAATTAAACTCAATTTTGAATCAAAGACTCAGTACATTGCATTGCATTGCCTGCATTTAGCAGACACACTCTTATACAGAACGACTTACCATGCAAACACAAGAGAGACCAGGGGTCAAAGTTCACAAAGGGAGAATGTAACCCACGCACGCACGCACGCACGCACGCACGCACGCACGCACCCACGCACGCACGCACCCACGCACCCACGCACCCACGCACGCACGCACGCACGCACGCGCTCTGGCTCGACGCACGATCGTCAGTCGGGCGGTGACGTACCTGCTGGGAAACACCACGAGACGAGTCACCAGGAAGACCACGGTGAAGACGACAAACAGGCTGTCGCAGGTCTTCCTCCATTTGGCGTAGTTGAACATTTTGGCGGACTGCGGGGGGGGGGGGGGGGTGCGGGGGGGGGGGGGGGGGGTGGGGGGGGGTGAGAGAGAGAGAGAGCGCGTGCGTGAGCCACTGATTCCAAACTCCCTGCGTCTGAGTGGCCAGCACCACCAGTATTCAAACTCACACCTTCCCCTGCAATGATTCCCCAGATTGAAATTTTGATCGTTTTCTTTTTTTTTTTTTCTTTCCTCCCAATTTATAATGCATTTATTTGGGCCTCTCTCTCACCATAACAACATCCTGTATTAACTAAAAACAGGAGTTCTGAAACCCAGGCCTAGGGCTCACTGTGTGTTCTAGCTTCAATTTCAACCATAGTTCAAATTGTAAACTGTTGATTGTTCTTAAATTAGTCTGTTGAAGGATGATTTTCAGAATTAATTACATTTTTTTGTCAAAAAATGTTAAAAAGGAATCAATGTCCCATTCAACAAGACAAGGGGTGAACATTGTCCAGTTCTCGATGGTCAGGATTCCTCTCTAGTAATTCAATTCAAGTTCTGTGTCTTGCTTCGCAGTCAATGGTCAAACCTCATATTGGCCACAGGTATGTTGGCTTCAAATAATGAAATCATCTATAAGACAAGTGAACTGCATGCTGGTCAAAAATCAGGTCAAGGCCCCGAGGCCTTAGTTTAAAAATGAATCCTTTAACTGAAACAAGATGGTTAGGAAAAAAAACATCGTAATAAAGCTTATTTTAGTAAATGTGTTTCTCCCCCCTCGATAAGCAGCAGTGCGTGGAGGAGGAAGTGATGTCATTCCAGCGATGCGTGCGGCATACCTGCGTGACTCAGCGCCGCCCAGCAGCCGGCAAACTCACCTGTCTCAGGTGCGCAAAAGGTTTTTTTTACCCGAGGAGTCCCCAGCGGAGCACGCATCGCTGCTGGCATCGGCGCGAGCAGGGTGTACATTTCAGCGTCCCAAAACGCTATGCTCCCAGAGCGATACCATCGGGCACGAACACGGGCCTCATTCACAAAACGTGCGTACCATCAGCTTCGTAAACTGCGTGCAAGAACGCTTCCAAGAACATTTCGGCATTCTTCAGCATTTTTTTCTTATCTGTGTCGGTTCATGGGTGTTTCCGTACGCCAATCGCATGGACAGGACTGCGCACAATATTTTCCAACAATCAGCATTCATCATCTCACGCAGTACACCTGGGATATGCACAAAAACAAGCATCTGCACACGTCATGAACCTCATGTTGTTTTTTCGTTGGAACATCTTTAAGAACTAAAGTAAGAAAAGTTTTGTGAATGAGACCCAACGAGTTCTCTTTTGAAACAATTCCCTTTTTCATTTAAAAATGAAAAATAAAAACAAGCAGCAAAAAAATTTAAAATGCCAGAAAAAAGACAAAAGTCTTGATGTGATTTGGAGAGAAGCCCATCTTCAGAGCCAGACAGGGGAAACGAAACAGCAGTCAGGCTCAGAGTAGCACTGACCACTCCTTCTGCAGGAAGTAAAAACGCAGCCATGCAAAGAATTCAGGAGTGATGGCACTTCAAAATAAAAGCGCGTCATATCGCCTTCGGCGTCACGCCCTGCTCAATGGCGGAAACCGAGAATGACAACTTTACGAAAAAAGTTCTTGGATACAAACCTAGACGTAACCTTAAGATCATTTCCTGAGTCATGCTTCCGCTAGATTTATGCAAATAACTGAGACCAAAATAAGGTTGCTTATGTTGGCGTACAGTGACTAGGCCTATCGAAGTCCCACGCACCTGTGATATATAATATCAAATGAACTTCACTTTGAACCCACGTGTACTTGCTTTAAAATGAACCTGTCCTGTAAATATGGGCAATAACAGAAATTAACCTCTAAATAATGTTGCATTTCAGCATTTCAGTCGTAGCAAGCACGGACCGACTATGAAGCAACAGGAAGTGGCAGCCGGCGGGACGTGCTTCGAAAATGAGCGGGCGCTGGTCTGCCCCTTCCCAAAATAATCGGAGGCCCTGGGTGTACGACTGAGCATTCAAAGTTGGGAGGAAAAAAAAAAAAAAAAAAACCCAGCGACGGTGGTCCTGTCTAGACTGGACTTTTAAAGTTTGAGAGGAGGGCGAGACGCGACGCTCACCTCCAACAGGAAGTCCGCTTACCTCCAACAGGAAGTCCGAGGAGTCGTGGACGAGCATCACCAGGGTGCCGATGCGCACGTAGTTGGAGCAGTAGGAGAAGCCGAGGAGCGAGATGGTGGCGACGTGGTGAACGATCTGCTCCCTGAAGTCCTGAGAGGGTCACGTTCACAGACGCGGGTTAGCCGGACTCGACTTCCACGCAGCAGCGACTTGCAACGGCTCGCGTTCAGAGGTGGGCAATCTCAGGATTCACAAAGTTAGAAAGTCCTCCCCGGGATTTTTGTTCCAAATCACCTGGATTTGATTTGCCAATTAGCGCAACATCTTCAGCCAGGAGGTAGAACTAATTACGAGGACGGAGTGTGGCACAGTGGGTAAGGAACTGGGCTTGTAACCGAAAGGTCGCAGGTTCGAATCCCGGGTAAGGACACTGCCGTTGTACCCTTGAGCAAGGTACTTAACCTGCATTGCTTCAGTATATATCCAGCTGTATAAATGGATACAATGTAAAGTGCTATGTAAAAAGTTGTGTAAGTCGCTCTGGATAAGAGCGTCTGCTAAATGCCTGTAATGTAATGTAATTAGTGAAATCAGCCTGCTGAGGTCATGGGCGGAGGAAACACACGGCAGGACTTTTACTTTCTGACCCCTGGACTTTCCTCCTCTGCTTACATTGCATCCAACAAACAGCAGGATATTTACCAGACCCGCTCAAGTCAAAAGTACCCCTCTCAGGGGTGGCAAAGACAGTCCCGCACCTGGGAACCGAACCCACAACCCCAGTTCCCTTACACTGCACAAATATTGAAACCCCAAAATACAAAAAGTGATGTTGGAATACACCTACATACACAAACTATACAGCAGGTGCCCTTCACTTTGTCTAAAGGCCCCTTTGTATCTGTGCAGTACAATAAAGTTTTTGTACAGTCTTGTGTAAGTTATGGCAATGAAAGCAACTTACATTATTATTCTATTAAGAATTATTATTTTGGTCTTCTTTTATCAGATTTGCCTTCCAGTGTAAATTCAACAAACATAACATAATTCACATAACATCCAATCCCAAAATGAAAAGTGTTTGAATTCGCTAATTATATTTGAAGTATCTACACTTGACTACACATCAAGTACATACATACATACTGCATGTATGAGTACAGTACAAGCACAAACAGGTCTGAAACAAGCTGTGGCAAGCCAAAGAGCATTGTGGGTAAGGGGGGGGCTCCTTAGGGACTAGGAGGTAAATACCACCTCATTACTAAACCCGATTTTAGAAACCCTGTTACACAAAACGAGCCAAGCACCATACATACATTGGCAAGCAACCGTTAAAAAAATAATAATAAATTTACAAGGAAGTTTAATTTTTCCTCCTTCTCTCTCTTCCTCTCTCTCTCTCTCTCTCTCACACACACACACACACACACACAATGTTATAACCACACTAGAGCTGCATGACTAGCCATGCATTACAAAACTGAACTGTGGTCACAGAAACTCAAACAATAATCACCCAAACCTCCCCCCCCCCAAGCTGAATGATTAAAATGAACAGGAAGAATGAGGAAAAAAAGCTCATTAAAGCTAAACAAACAGTGAGCTTCCCGTGAAACGGCTCTAATTAAGGAAAACGAAGCAGGAGGAATCCAGAGAAACTTTATGATAATGTATGATAATATTACTGCTGTATACCCATTACATATTCCATTACACAGCTGAATGCATGCAGAAGTCATTTACTTCCTTATTCGAAGGTATTGTTATAAGACCAGTTCTCCTGAACGCCTTTACCTTGCTTTTACTGAAGTGCACCAGAGTCAGATTCATACAAATAAACAAGTGGGAGTATGAAGGTGGGGAGGGGGGAAGGGGGGAGGAGGGGGGGTTCCCCAGACGCACCAAAGCATCAGGAAAGGGAAGTTAGTTTTTAAGATTCCCCCTTCCCCCCTACCCTAAAAGTCCCAGCTAAACTTTTAGCCGTGGTCGGGTTACCTCCTGATGCGCCACAAAAAAAATATTTTCTGGTTTTGAAAAAAAAAAAAAAAAAAAAAAAAAAAAGCAAATCTGGCTGGCTGGGCGGACTTCTGACATCAGAACGTCAAATTAGTGAATGACTCCACTGGGACTCACCTTCCGTTTGATGTCCACAGAGACGCAGAGCAGGAGAGACCAGTAGAAGCCCAGTTCCATCATGTAGTACCAGTAATGAGCGTCGGAGATAGGCTGGAGGCACCAGGAGAGAAAGAAGGAAATCTGGGTTCCATTACACTAATTACCACTGTAGAGCTGGAACCAGGCTGGCTCATTATAGCCCTTTCCCACTGTGGAGCTGGAACCAGGCTGGACCCATTTTCCACCGTAGAACTAGAACCAGTGGACTGGCTTATTATAGCCCTTTCCTACTGTAGAGCTGAACCAGGCTGGCTCATTATAGCCCTTTCCTACTGTAGAGCTGGAACCAGGCTGGCTCATTATACCCCTTTTCCACTGTAGAGCTGGACCCAGACTGGCTCATCATAGCCCTTTCCCACTGCAGAGCTGGAAAGCTAGAATGTGTGTGCAAGCCGACTGTTCTAACCTGCAACGGGAATCCATTCCAGCATTCTCTCTGATCCCAAAACCAAGGTGCCTACGAGACAATCACACCGACAAAAAGGCAAATCATGAATCTGTGTTGAAATGGTGCAGAGTCCGTTATTCAGGTATAAATATTCAGAACTATTACAACAACATTTAGGCTTTATGGATAAGGCTGCTGTGATACTTCCACGTAACTTTAATACTGCTCAGAAACAGCAGGACTGTAACGTTAGATTTCATGCACGGGTTAAGCCCAGTCAGTCACTGGTAGACACTCACATCGACGAGAACAGCCAGCCCGCCCGAAAAAGCCACCATGTAAAAGGCAAACCTCCAACTGAAAGAAATGAGACACATATAGATCGTCTTTTTATTATTATTTTTTTTTTTTGGTGGGCCACTTTTAACTCTCAAGCAGATTTTTGCCAACAACACAAAATGGAGATTAATTTGGCGGCACTCATTTGGAACAAAAACGAGGACAATTTAATTAAATTTTACTTTGGTATCCCATAGGGAAACTCTATGAGTTTTGAAAATAGTGCACAAATAGAATAACCAAAACCAACGCACAGTATTATTTCTAAAGCATGACAGAGGTAGACAATGAAACATGAAATGTAAGGGCTACAGACATTTTTATCGATTACAAAACAGGCACTTCACCCACAGGTTTGCCTGAACTGTTAGATCATGATTAAGGCTATGACTATGACAGCAATACAGAGAACTCACCAGGCTTCATAGAACTTCCTGGTGTTGTTTGGTCTGTCCTGGTTTCTACGGTTACGGAACCAGGTCTCCACCTGCCTCTGGGTGAGGTCACACTGCTTGGTCAGGCCGAGGATCTCGTTCTGGGGACAGACGGAGGACGTCACACCTTCCCCTTTGACCTTTCACATATCCCCTTTGACCTTTCACATATCACCCCTGACCTTTTACACTTCCCTGCCCGCTCCTTCCTTCCACACACAACTGATAAAAATCGCTATAAATGTGATAAATGCGGGCTTGCTGATCGGAGAAATCGATTCTCACAAAACCACTGACACATTCATTAGGCTCACTGAAATAACAAGCAGCTCGCACATCATTCCAAGGCAATACTTAGTGAGATATTGTTGTACTCTCTCTTACCTAATCGCTGGTGTAATATGCATTTGGCACATCAGAAGACTGTAACTCACACAGCACCAATTTTCATATTTTCATGAGCAATCCTCCTCTAGTAAACATCACAAACGTACCTAAAAACGCACAGTTACATGTAAAATTTTCGAGGCATTACTCATCAAAAATTTTATTTAAATTTTTAATTTAATTTAATTAATTATTTTTTTGAACATGTTCAGGCTCCTGTTGTCACCGTGTATCGTGTATTCCTATGTCACTGTTCCGCAGAGACCGCGCCTCGAAGCCGTTCTAGCGCTACACAAAAAAACAGCCGCGCCTCTCCTGGGCCGGTGACTCCCATTTATTCCCTGCCTTTCCCGAGCCTCATCCCCGAGGGGGGGGGGGGGGGGGGGTAAACAGACACCTCTGCCCCGCCCCTCTTCTTGCTCTCCACGAAAACACGAGCTCCGGTTTCTAACGACTCTCCCCGGGGGGCCCCCGCTGATTCCCCTCGGGTCCCGCAGCCAGCTTGCAGGCAGGTGAGAACAACCAACAGGTGAGTTTGGGGGGGGTGGGGGGAGTACGCTCAAAGCCGTGGGAATGGGGAGCTGCAGGGAGGGGGGGAGATTTATCCACAGCGGTGGATTTCCTTCAGACAAAAAAGCCTAACAAGACCAGCGGAGTCCACCTGCCCAGGTGTCTTTGACCCAGGAAGTAATCAGCAAACAGGCTCTGACCCAGGAAGTAATCAGCAAACAGGCTCTGACTCAGAAAGTAATCAATATACAGGCTTTTATCCAGGACGTACCTGCCCCCATTTTCCAATTTCCTTGTGCTGTCTTACCCAACGATGACATCACCGCTGCAGATCCCAGCATGCCTGTGTGTGTTTAGGTGCAGTGGATGCTCACCTGGGACGGTTGGTGGCTGTGCTGTGTGTAGAAAGTCTCCAGGTGTGGTACAGGTCTGACAGGTACCCGTGTCCGGTCACACACACCCAGCTGCCTGCCCAGGGGGCGAGCCACCAACCTGGGGGGGGGAGGGGGGGTACACGGTAAATGTCATGGCAACAAGCACAGCAACTGCAATGCAAAGAACTGAATGATTTGGCACAAACCCTGTGAGGAGTAGATTGTTCTTTTCAAAAATCTAAGTCAGTGTTCTAGAATTCCAAAGATATCAGTTACCGGCAGTGATTGTTACATCATCATTAGAATGTTCAGCCAAGACAATTCTAATCATCTATTTGTGATCTTACACCTTAAAGGGCTAAAAAAAAAAAAAAGAAATTACTGCTCTCTTTACAGACTCAAAAAAAACAAACATTGGATGGCATGTTTACATGTGTGTAAGAGCATGTGTTCGATCCCTTGTGAGTCAATAATTTGTTTGACTGGGTGTGTGCGTGTGCATTTCCGACCGCACCGCAGACGCTGAAGATCACTCAAGGGGACGAGAAGGTCAAGACTGGCATGCGTGTCGGCTCAGGGTTTCTAGTTACCCGGGTAACAGCTGCCACGGCAACACCAAACCCCCTTCCATTCTGCCTGCCAGCGGCTCTTACCTGTACACCCTCACCCCCCCCCCCCCCCATTCTACTTCACACCTGTTCTCCCTACTGATCTACACCGACTCCCAAAACACACACACACACACACACCTGTGCGAGTTTTTTTTTTTTTTAAATAACAAAAACAAAAATAAAGAACTCCAGGCGCGCATCCCAAAACGTGGCGTTTCGCATTCCCAGCTCCCATCGAGCCTTTGTCACCGCTCCGAGCCGCGCTCACGCCAGCGTCGGCCTCCATGGCTGCCCGGGGGAGAGTTAGACAGCCGAACCGCGCTAGGCAAATACTGCGGTCTTTACGACTCCGCCTCCAGCTCCTCCTCGCAAGGCCGGCTCCTCTGCATGCGCGGCGGCGGCGGCGGCGGCTAGGAAAACACTCTTTCCCTTTCCCCCGGGGGGATTTCCCAGAGTTCTCCCTGGGGGTTTGCCCACAGAAGGAGAAGAATGAAAACATATCAATTAAAACGCATCCATTAATTTGGACGGCTCCGATAAAAATAATTATTATTATTATGACGTGCTTTATTGATATAAAGCTTTTCATCCTGACAAACTTCTCATTGCTCGACAGTCAAGAGAATTAGCACGGGAGCATGTTAGCATGCAGCTGTATAGTTCAGAGAGTGACGTTATTTACCAGAAGAACTCCATTCGGCGACCTGTGGTACCCAGGTGAATTGTGGGTAGAGAAAAAATTGTGCCTAATACACCTCAGCACTTTACTGAACACTGTTCAACACTGCACTGAAAACACCGTACAAGTACGCTGGCAGGGTTCAAGTTTTATTTTTTTGTTCTTTTTTGCATAATTCATTTTGGTAGAAAGTAGAGAGTGGAACAGACAAGAGAAGGGACCACAGTTAAGAAAGTCCCAGGGCAGGGATCAACCCCCCCACCCACATGGGAGGGGGGCGGAGGGAGGGGAAGGGAGAGAGTGGGGGGCGGTGGTCTTGCCTATGGCTCTCAAGATGGCTCCCCGCTTTCAACCCACAGAAACACAGTCCCATGCTAGCAGGTCCATCGACAGGAGCCGGATGCTAATCCAGCCAAAACCGTTCGACGGATGAGGCCTACGGCGATCCGGCACTTCCTTCGACGGCTGGAACGAAGGCCGAGTCACGCGCCGCGGTGCCAGGAATCGTTCCGGAAAAGCACGCCAGACACGCATACCTGGCCCCGTATCTCTCCATCTCTCTCTTCACCGACTGCGTCTCTCTCTCTCTCTCTCTGTCTCTGTCTCTCTCTCTCTCTCTGTCTCTCTCTGTCTCTCTCTCTCTCTCTCTCTCTCTCTCTCTCTCCACGTGCTTAACGGGTGACTGGCGTCCAGACGGCGGTGTGTGACGCCGGCTTCCTGCATCCAAGGAGCCCTTATCTGCCAAAAGGCCTGCGTAGCAGACATTCTACACATTTTTTGTGACACGGTACTTTCACCATGACCCCTGGTATTAACTTTCACTTCAAACTTTCCTCAACCTCACAACGATCTCATGTGATCTGTGTCATAAATGCTCTTTGCCTTGAAACTTTACCTATTTTTTCCCCCCGGGTGGTTTTTGCTTTGAGTAGACAGCACGTAAGTTTATCGTTTATGAATTTTACTGAAGAAAAGGCTGGTTACACACTGCAAGTGGAATGAGAAGCAGAACATCCACACATCCTTGGGAGTGCTGAGACACCTATAGACTGCACTTACACCTATACACTACCCCTACAACTGTACACAGCCACTACATCGATACAAAACCCGTCTGTGGGTTTGATTATGTAGGGTTAGATAAACCCATTTGTGGGTTTGATGATTTAGGGTTAGATTAACCCATCAGTGGGTATGGTGATTTAGGGTTAGATTAACCCGTCAGTGGGTTTGATGATTCAGGGTTAGATTAACCCGTCAGTGGGTTTGATGATTTAGGGTTAGATTAACCCGTCAGTGGGTTTGATGATTTAGGGTTAGATTAACCCGTCTGTGGGTTTGATGATTTAGGGTTAGATTAACCCATTTGTGGGTTTGACGATTTAGGGTTAGATTAACCCGTCAATGGGTTTGATGATTTAGGGTTAGATTAACCTGTCAGTGGGTTTGATGATTTAGGGTTAGATTAACCCGTCAGTGGGTTTGATGATTTAGGGTTAGATCAACCCGTCAGTGGATTTGATGATTTAGGGTTAGATTAACCCGTCAGTGGGTTTGATGATTTAGGGTTAGATTAACCCGTCAGTGGGTTTGATGATTTAGGGTTAGATTAACCCGTCAGTGGGTTTGATGATTTAGGGTTAGATTAACCCGTCAGTGGGTTTGATGATTTAGGGTTAGATCACCCGTCAGTGGATTTGATGATTTAGGGTTAGATTAACCCGTCAGTGGGTTTGATGATTTAGGGTTAGATTAACCCGTCAGTGGGTTTGATGATTTAGGGTTAGATTAACCCGTCAGTGGGTTTGATGATTTAGGGTTAGATGAACCCGTCAGTGGGTTTGATGATTTAGGGTTAGATGAACCCGTCAGTGGGTTTGATGATTTAGGGTTAGATTAACCTGTCAGTGGGTTTGATGATTTAGGGTTAGATTAACCCGTCTGTGGGTTTGATGATTTAGGGTTAGATTAACCCGTCTGTGGGTTTGATGATTTAGCGTTAGATGAACCCGTCAGTGGGTTTGATGATTTAGGGTTAGATTAACCTGTCAGTGGGTTTGATGATTTAGGGTTAGATTAACCCGTCTGTGGGTTTGATGATTTAGGGTTAGATTAACCCGTCTGTGGGTTTGATGATTTAGGGTTAGATTAACCCGTCAGTGGGTTTGATGATTTAGGGTTAGATTAATCCGTCTCTCACTCACCTCTCAAAGACGTAACGGAGGGAGATGAAGCCCACGGCCAGAGGCAAGGCCACGAGGAGGTCGCGGGGACGAGGGTACCAGCTTCCCTCCTGACTCTGCATGTCCTCCCAGGTTATGCCAGGGGGCAGCCAGTATTCATGCCTCCACAGCCACTGGTCTAGCGCCCCCATCCTGACGGGAGGAGATGGAACAACAGGTCATTTCCTAAACTGTTTTTTTTTTTTTTTTTAATTCCTCTCAAACCCACAGAGCCTGACTAGGTATCCATGGATTAAGTGCCACTGCAACATTCAAATACATTTGCATTTGTCATTTTAGTAAATGCTCTTATTAAGAGTGAATTACAGAACAGCTCGAACAGTACGGCTACACGGACACCAGCGCACGCTCAAATGTTCGGTGTAGATTCAACACAAATAACGTTTATATGAGCTATAAAAAATAACTCTGGTAGAATATACACTATGAGAGATAACACACGTTACTGAGCAGTGACGCCTTCGTCTCCGTAATATTAAATTATCTTTTTAAAATAATCCACACTCACCACAAGGACCACAACAAAGTGGATAAACAACCGAACGGCTAAATTGTTGCACAGAGCGACGGGCGCCAGTCTTAAAACTGCCCGAAGTATCTTTAAAAAAAAAACACCTGCGCACTCGCATCGATGGGTTCATACTCGGGTGTTTGACACGCCTCTTTACTTTCCCGTGCTACGTGCTGTAATAATAAATAAAGAACCAACGCGCTGCAGCAATGAGCTTTTGTTCCCGTTACTATAGCAGGGAGGATGAACTTTCTTTCCCTCCTTCACAGACAGTAACGCCAAAGAACTTTGCCCCTAGTTTATATCCGACCTGGGTTTGTTTTTATTTGATGACAAGAGAGCGTGGGGTCAATCAATCCCACCTTTCCATGCCATTTTTTCACGCATGTGTAACGATAAGCATGCTTCAGTGCATCTGTCAGAGGAAAATTGTTTTTTTGCGCAACACAACGCTCGAAATTTCGTCACATATTCGCCACTCTTGAATGCGCTGTGGGTGCAGTACAGAATGAACTCATAATTTCCAAAAAAATAATTTCACTATGTGTATATATTACATGATATGACGTACATTTATACGCATTTACTCCATATTTGTCTAATTTCAAAACAATCCGTTTGGCTGCTATCGGTTAACGGGCGGGCCGAGTAACATAAGTCTAACTTGGGGCGTGTCACATTGTGTATGTTTTATTGACGGCACCAATTTAAACAAGTCGTTATTATAATTTTTTTTTAAATGCCACTTACCTGTGAGCTGTCCAGTGACAGGGGGGGAAACAGGTGTGCAGTTGTGTGGAGGAGAGCCGACCGCGGCGTTCAGAAAGCCCTCAGTAGTTTCAAGCCGCCACTTCCCCCAGACGGTACAGCCAGCTCGGTTACCTCCGTTAGTACTTCTCACCTGCGTTGTCCCTGGTGATTTCTAGAGAGACGACTGAGCGTCCGCGATAAGAGGACCCGCAGCCAAATGTAATATTCGCACCGTTGCGCAACATAACAAACGCCTCCCGACCTGCCTGCTTAACATAACACGGAACAATCTGCTTTTTAATAAATACATTTTTTAAAATCCTATGGTTGTGGTCTGTGGAGATCTTTAAACAACAAAATAGACAACACAGCACGACGAGAATACTTGTCACAAATAAGTTTTTATGAGGAAAATCTATTTTGCCAATTGCTTGCCGTGAGTGAGCTTGGTAAGTAGCCTATTTTAAGTACAAGTGTATTTTGGCTTGGTACGTTTTTTAAGTAAAAGTGTATTATGAAGTCGTGTCAACCTCCGTGTACAGTCATTATTACCAAACACTTGTGTGAAAGTGCATTTTACATTCACGTCTAGGCAATGACACATTATTAGGCGCTTATATTATAAATAAAATAAAAAAAAGTATATATTCCTTTTTTTCTCCATCATAAATAATTCATTTTTACTCTGGGATTCAGTTGTGAAGGCACTCCGCGTATAAAATGATGAGGCTCTTCGGTTATGTGTGTCCGTATTTACTTTAGCCAACTCATACAGCACCCTCGCGTTCGCACGCGGTTTCCCACAGCTTCGCCGAGTTTACGGCCGCCAGAAGCATCATTAAACCGGTTTGTACTACAAGTCCAAGCTTGGTCACGCCTGTGCCTGTCTGTCTAGCACTTTAAAAAAATAAATTATTTCGGCGAGCGCGTGAACTGGCGTCACACCCGTAGCAGTGCTGCTACCAGAGATCCTAATCATGCGCGGATGAGCAACACGGCTGTATCCGATGAAATCCTTGATACGGAGTGAGTTTTACTAATTTGGTCATGTCATCTCAAGCTCTTTTGCAGATCTATCTAGAGCCTGGTCTTGAACACCCAAAGGATTCTATGAGTAGTCCGAGTGAGTTTCGCCAGGTATCAACTCCATTAACCGATCCCCAAATATGCATCCGTGTTCTGAAATAAATCCAGAATCAAACCATTCACAATACCGGAATCTCCCTAACACCTGTGTGCACCATTGTGCTCAGCCACAAGAGTAAGATATTGCAGTGCTTCTTCCAGACAGCAGAGGGCGACATATGGCAATACATGTCTCACTATTTGCCCATAAAACATACGATGGCGTTACAAGGCGTTCAAACACAACAGTAGCTGTAAAATTGTGCGTTCATAAGGAAACCAGGCGATACTAATCAGTTTGGTTAATACGGTTTCATAAACACACACACACCACGTGAACCACACCACGAGAGTATTAAAACTTGCATTAAAAAATACATTTGTTTTTGAATTTTTTTTTAATGGTATCAGTGTTTTACAATTTGTGCCTATTTTCCAAGACGGTAAGCCATGTAGATCTGGCTGTTCAGAGTAGACACTAACATTGTAGGATATCGTTTAACTGCATCTAACAGGTTCCAGGACTGTGAAGGTTTGATCTGGTTATCATTTTAAAAAATACATATACACGCTTAACAATAGAAAAACACACTGTTTGCACAGTAGATCTGTGGCAAATATTGATTTAAAAAACCCCACTTTATTTCAACACACAAAAAAAACCCTGTTTTTACAAAGAAAACAGGGCAGTATCCAGTGGCAGTGCACTTACAAATTGTACAAACACAAACAGGTAAAAGCACAAAACACCCACGTCCGCTCCTCGCCTGGCCCCAGACAGAATAAAAGCTTGTTAACATTCAAGTAAAAAGCAGAGTAATACCCACGGCTGATAGCAAAAGGGACTCCGAACTCGAGCCAAAATACAAAAATAAAGATTATCAATCTCATGTTCTAGGAAGAAGAAAAAAAATCAAATAACATTACAGTTTAGAGTAAACAGTTTTTCACCAAACTTGCCAGGTTCACAGGGCAATGTAGTAAGTAGTTAGTAACCACCAATACAATAAGTGTTTATGTACAGTACATGCACACACACACACACACACCCGTGCACTCACATACGCGCACACACACACACACACCCATGCACACACACACACACACACGCACGCACGCCCCACCCATGCATGCACACACGCACACACAAACACACACACAGAATTGGTATTTATACAAAGGGGAAAAAAACACTGCCTGGAGCAATTAGGTCCATGACACATTAGCTGGGAAGGAATGTTGGCTTGAAGTTATAGATCATCAGCTTCATATAAAAGAGGCTGATTTGAAACCAGCATGCTGTTCTCAAATATGACATACCTCCACTTTAGGGCAGAGTACCGTAGAGGGTAATCTTCTTTGGTGTAACAATTTCAGAGGCATTTTATGATTCAGGAACAACACTCCCTGCCATAGATGATTGGACCAAGGTTCATATCTATAACACAGAGATAGTTTATCCTGAGCGAGATGGCACAGCACACTCTGCAACTCCTTCCATTTCCAGCTATTTCCATTGCTGATGAATCCAAAGATCCAACGGTTGAACATAGCCATCCATCTTGAATACAGCAAAAAATATCTTCATGCAAACACAGCAAGGTTTTCTCTTTCTTTCTTTCTTTTTTTTTAACACTACAGAGAACCAATGGTACTTTGTGGTGTCAAAGGTAACTGTAAATGTAGGTATATATACGATCAAAACTCATGAAATTGAGCACCAATACTCAGGAAACAGGTACATTTATTCATTAGCTGGCTTTATAAATTCTGCACTAACACCCTGACACTGTATGACTTACAAACACGTCAACTTTGTACAATCTAACCCTTCGAAATGCAAGTTTTTTGGAATGTTTTTTTCTTCTTCAAAATTCCAGAACTCCATTGCTTTTCATTAGAATGTTCAGTCAAGAACATCCTAATCATATATTTGTGATCTCACACCTTAAAATGAAGGCTTTTTTTCCCTCTTGTGAATGTGTTCATTATGGATTTATTGGCCCAGTCAAGGTTCTCAGGGCTGCATTTCAGCATGGGTTAAGGAACTAGCAGCTGCCCAGACCTCCCCCCCACCCAACCCCCCCAAACCCCCCACCCTCTTCATCTTCAGTGCCCTTCACGGTCGAGCAAAAAAAACCCGGTTTGATCCGCCTCAGTCCAAACACACAGTCCAATTTAAGTGCAAGAAGTAATATTTATTTATACCACCAATCTGGTCTTGTGTGTGAAAAAAAAAAAAAAAAAAAAACCTGGTCTGGCACAGCTGAACGCCAGACAGCTCAAGATTAATTCACACGCCAAGACTGGTCCTGTCATCTGGTCCATACCCAAATCACAGGGCTCATGGGGCCTGAGGGTGGTACTGGGCTGCATGTCCATCATCCATGAGGTAAAAAATCTAAAGCAATCCAGACAGGTCAGAAATGACAAGAAGGGACAGAGTCACAGATCAACCACAAGGGGGCAGTGTGTAAGAAAGTGACTGATTGTTAATCAAACTTCAAAAGGTTGAGCGTCTCCTTGTATGAAAGGCCTGGAACAAAAGGTTCTTTAGGGGTTCGTTAGGGGTTCTTTAATGGTTCTTTAATGGTTCTTTAAAAGTTCTCCACCCCCCCCCCCCTTCACTGGCTGGGGGGGGGGTCCAAACCCTGCCCCCTCCCATTATCACACGTCACTGTAAAACAGCACATTTGCAGATTAAGTGGTCGGCGACCGTATTTGCCAGGTGGGCAGATGCCGTCCTGGGGGGGTGGGGGGTGTTTGGGGGGGTCTGGGGGCTACACCAGCGCGTACTCAAACTGCCCCCTCTCTAGCCCCTCCTTGTGGTCGGTCCAGGAGGAGGAGGAGGAGGAGGAGGAGGAGCTACACCAGCGCGTACTCAAACTGCCCCCTCTCTAGCCCCTCCTTGTGGTCGGTCCAGGAGGAGGAGGAGGAGCTAAACCAGCGCGTACTCAAACTGCCCCCTCTCTAGCCCCTCCTTGTGGTCGGTCCAGGAGGAGGAGGAGGAGCTAAACCAGCGCATACTCAAACTGGCCCCTCTCTAGCCCCTCCTTGTGGTCGGTCCAGGAGGAGGAGGGCATGCGGCTGAAGGGGTCCAGGAGCACGCGGAAACAGCGCACCAGCAGCACGGCCAGCAGGAGGAGCAGCAGTCCCACAAAGACCAGGCTGGCCCCCTGCTCCGTGTACCCGTCCAGGGGGAGGGGGGGCGCGGTGGGGGCCCCGGCCACGGAGAAGGGCCCCGGCGGGAGGGGCTCGTAGTCCGGGGCGGGGCCATCGTTCATCGTCCAGGCGCCGCGGCGGCAGAACTTGCAGACCGTGGACAGGGTCGGGTGGAGCGCCGGCAGGGTTGCCAGATTGGCGGCCGAGCTCGGCGTGCGGGATCCCGCAGGAGCGGGGGATCCCCACGGGCTGTTTGCGTCTGTGTCTGTGTCTGAATCGGGGCGGCTGACAGCTTTTGACAGCTCGCCAGACATACGCGCAAACACACACTCACACTCGCACACACACACACACGCACAGTAGTCCGGATCAGGCTATTGACCAAACAGATTCTGGTGTGAAACAGGTGTATTTACGACGAGGAGAGGAGAGAAGAGGAGAGGAAAGGGGAGGAGAGGAGAGGAGGGGAGAGGAGAGGAGAGAGAAGGGGAGAGGAGAGGAGAGGGGAGGGGAGGAGAGGAGTGAGAGGGGAGGAGAGGAGAGGAGGGGAGAGGAGAGGAGAGAGAAGGGGAGAGGAGAGGAGAGAGAAGGGGAGAGGAGAGGAGAGAGAAGGGGAGAGGAGAGGAGAGGAGAGGGGAGGGGAGGGGAGGGGAGGAGAGGAGAGGAAGGGAGAGGGGAGGAGAGGAGGTGCAAATGAACTGACAGCGGCACTTGGCTATTTAAAGCGCGGGTGGCTGACAGGGACCCCGAAACGTGTTAAAACTGAAACACATCACACAGGAGTGGGGCGGGGGGGGGGGGAGCAGAGGAGGGTGGGAATTCTGGCTAATTGACTCACAGAGGTGACGAACCAATGACGGAGAGGCTGGCCTGTGATTGGCGGCTCGTTACCGGGTGACAGCAGGTTGGCAGCGGAGGGTAATTAACAACGGGTAATTTTGGGGGGGGGGGGGGGGTGTGGTTGCAGGTTCAAATCTTTCGTGGGTATGGTCTTCTCGCCGCCCCGTGCAAGCCAGTTACCCTGGGCATCCACAGTGACCGGGGAAACAGCTTGTATTTATTTCCCCTGATGAAGGCAACCCGCCATAGAGCGAGATTCAATCGATGCTGACCAGGGCGTGTAACAATCAGATGGCCCACTCCACTGCCCAACGCTCGGTCACTGCCATTAAGACTCCTACACGTGTGCTCTTCTTTGATGCCTCTGAACACAGTCCTGGACGTGTACAGCACATGGAGAACAGCGCTGTGCAGAGATTATTGTTATTAATAATTATATTAATATTAATAATGTCCCCGCGTAGCGATGGGTTCCTCTCTTTATTTTACCGAGCCAATCCGAGCCGTCCGCGCTTTCCCAGGTGTCCCCCTCCTGAACGCTGATCGGTGGAAAGCCAAGCCTCCGGAGGTCAGCGGCGATGGACAGGGTCCAGCTGTTCTTCCCCGACAAGGAAGTCAAGTCAAGTGTGTTGCCTGGGAGACGGTTGCCGGGGTGACCCCTTTTGACGAAAAAAAACAAAAAAAGAAACCTCACGCCCTTTCCTTCACGGGCTCCCCCGTGCTGAGTCACGCCCTCCTCCGGGTCAGATGCCCCTAAAAATAAAAAAATAAAAATTGGGTGTTAAAGCGCTGATTATAAATCACCAGAGGCCCTCCATTTAAAAAAAAATAAAATAAAATTGGCTTCCATTTTGTGTCGCATTCATTGCCTGTTGCTGCTGCCTCCTACATGAATTCAGAAGGGACACGCTCTCCTCTGAAAGCAGAGATGGTGAGCATGCACACTGAGCACCGATTGGACCCGACTGGACAGAGCAGTTGCAATTGCAAGCATCCAAGGGTCTATTCAATAAACGGAGGCACGCTGTAGAGATGCAACTAAATCCCCTCTCTTACACTGTGTGAACTAAACTGTGTTCTTGGCTAGAAATAGCTGTACAAAACAAGCATTGTATCTTACTGAACCTGTGTGTTGTAGTTGTCCATGACCATGAAATGCACTTTTTGTACGTCGCTTTGGATAAAAGCGTCTGCCAAATAAATGTGATGTAATGTAAAAAGTGCTTCACGCCCACCGTAGAAGTTAAGGGGATATCGTTTGGGGGGTCGAGCCTGGTTTTGTTCTGTTGCGCTCTGGTCTATGTGCTGTCGATGGCGATGTGCCCTCACGCGTGATTCGCCAAAAATCTGCTCTGGAAAATCTGAAAAAAACACGACAACGCCGTGCGCTCACGTCGTTTTCCCCGAAAAAAGAACGCCGGGGTCTCCGAGCCAAAATCCCACCGAATCCGACCGCCGGTTTTTGACCTGTTGACTCACGTGCCGGTCCCATTGGCTACAAACAAGCAAGCCCCGCCCACTCTCTCTCTCTCTCTCTCCCGCCCAAACCCCAGCCCACAGGGGCTCTCCGCTGCAAAATGGCCCCCGTGCGTCATCTCAGGGGGGGGCTGTGGGTGAGATGAGTCACCCGTGACCACATTGCCCCCCCCCCACCCCCCCACTTCAAAATATTGTCTGATCCATGAAAGGCACTTCATCAGTGAAATCCATTACTCTGTGGGTTTGAGAGGAACACGGAGTAACCATACAAAATAAAACTAGCCTCTCTGTACAGGTACAATGCGTTCAGAATAGAAATTCTGACAAATGCAAAATATAATGTTCAAAAAAAAAAAAGAAAGACACGTTTACATAAAGGGATAAGGCCTTCTGTGAGTGAGGGATGAGAGAGAGAGAGAGAGAGAGAGAGAGACCAAGACTGAGTGGGAGAGAAAAAAGACAGAGACAGAGAAAGAGAGAAAATACTATTAGAGAATATTATTATTATTATTACTATGATATAGCCTGGTGGTTGTTGTTGCTGTTGTTAGCACGGATAGATATAGAAATTATTCAGTTCAGTTTACATTCATGTTCGAATGCGTTTCCATATTTCTGCATACACACAAGAGAGAGAAACAGAGAAAGTGAGAGAGAGACAGAGAGTGAGTGAGAGAGAGAAAGAGAGAGAGACAGAGAGAAAGAGAGTGAGAGAGAGAGAGTGGGGGAGAGAGAGAAAGAGAGAGACACAGAGAAAGAGAGTGAAAGAGAGAGAGAGAGGGTAAGTGAGAAAAAAAGTGTGAGAATGAGTGACAGAGAGACAAAGAGAAAGAGAGAAAGAGATGTAAAGATGGTTGCAGCCACTCTGTTCAGTGTAGAAGCTGAAGCACACCGAACACACTACGTAAGGGGTGGGGGGGGGGGGGAGGGGGGAGGCGGGTGTCACTTGGCAGACTGGCGTCCCACGCTCAGTGTTCAGGACAGTGACCAGCAGGGCCCAACACAGGGGCAGATGGTTGCACCCCATGACCTGGTACAAAATTACACACTGTGTGTGTACAGAGGCACTATACACTCGATATAAACACATACATACACACGTGCATGTACACACACGCAGAGAGAGAGAGAACGAGGAGAGGAGTAATTAAACACAGAGCTGCTGGGATTAAAACCAGTGAATTCACACCACAGAGAGTGAGAAGAAGAGAGAGAGTGTGAAAGAGGGAGGGATGGAGAGAGAGAGAGTGTGAGAGAGGGAGGGAGAGAGAGAGAGTTTGAGAGAGGGAGGGGGAGAGTGTGAGAGAGGGATGGAGAGAGACAAAGAGAGAGTGTGAAAGAGGGAGGGAGAGAGAGTGTGTGAGAGGGAGAGATAGGGAGGGATGGAGAGAGAGAGACAAAGAGAGAGAGTGTGAAAGAGGGAGGGAGAGAGTGTGTGTGAGAGGGAGAGAGAGGGAGGGATGGAGAGAGAGAGACAAAGAGAGAGAGTGTGAAAGAGGGAGGGAGAGAGAGAGTTTGAGAGAGGGAGGGAGAGAGTGTGAGAGAGGGAGAGAGAGGGAGGGATGGAGAGAGAGAGACAAAGAGAGAGAGTGTGAAAGAGGGAGGGAGAGAGAGAGTTTGAGAGAGGGAGGGAGAGAGAGTGTGAGAGAGAGCAGGAGGGAGAGAGAGAGTGACAGAGTGGGAGAGAGAGAGTGTGAGAGAGAGCGGGAGGGAGAGGGAGAGGGAGAGTGTGTGAGAGATAAAAGAAGGGAGGGAGAAAGGGAAATTTAATCGCACCATTGTTTTTTTTGCTGAGCGTGCAGGGACGAAGAAGATTTTTAAAAAGAGGAACATTCAGCGTAGCTGACCTTTTAAAAATAACGCCCTGACCACGGAGGAGAACCCTGCTCACGTATTCACGCGGTGCCCGGACTGGCTGTGCATGCACATAAATATGGATGCTGGAATTCACTCCCAATGAGCTGGAAGCATCATCCAAACGGAATTAAAAAATTAAATAAAAAAACATTCCTGGAGCAGAGCAATGCCCTTTCACGATAACAGACACTCTTTTCAGTTCCCTGGAAACCCGCTCAGAAACTGACTTGTGTGAATGCAGAACAGGCGTTTATTGTTTTTTAAAAAGGGGCGTAGTCTGGTTTTTTTTAGACACGAGCGAGAGAGGGCAGGTCAGAATTTACATTTAAACACCCGCTGCTCTGATGAAGCGCTCACCGCGCAAACAAAACGTTTGACGTTTTAAAAAGCCAATCTGAATCGTGTTTTTTTTTCTTTTTTTTTTTTTTGCATTCACATTTCCGTACGAAAATGTGTAAATTTCCAAACATAACTCTGATCTGTGAATGTCGAACTGACACTGGAACAAGAATGACATCATAAATAAAGTCCCGCTCTTACGGAGCACGTGTGGGAAGTGCCTCTTAAATCAACCGATATTAGTCTCAACCAAACCGAAATTAAGAGAAGGCTTGACACGCACATGTGGTACTTCAGCCCTACAAGGGAAAATGGAGGGGGTTTTTGGGAGTTTGGAGTTTGACACCCACTGTATACTATACAGGATCATAACGGTATTCGGGGAAATTGAAAACTGTATGAAATACAGGATACATAAAGCCAGTCCAGGGATAAGGGAGAACTGACCCAAGAGGAAAACAAGACAAGAAACACCAAACACCGAAGGAAAAAACACAAAGGGCTACATAGAGAGGGAGGGGGATGGCAATATTCAGCTCATGAACAGTGAGACTCATTTCACTTTTCAGCTGTATGTAGGATGTAGATAACGGGGGGGGCGGGGGGGTCATGTTCCCCCCAACATCAGACATCAAATTCCCCCCCCTCAACAACAATATTATCATGTTGTACTGGTTGGTACTTTTAGTGCCCCCCCCTAACCAAAGTGCCCCCCAAAGTTGAAATAATACCCCAGCCCTTGGCTGTGTGAGATAACTGCACTTGTGAGTTTGCCATGATCCGTGGTGCATACAGACCGTACCGCCCTGACTGAACACCTCGGTCCGAGCCGCGCGTCAGGTTCGCGGAATGATTCGCTTGGGTGCGAGCACTTTCCGACCTCTCCCCCCGTTTCCTGTTTAAAGCCGAGCTTCTCCGGCAGTGAGACGCTGCCAACAGCCTCTCGATAACGAGATGTGCGTCGACATTAAGGGCCCCAAGCAGTACTCACGCTCGCCCTCAAGAAGCCATGCACACGATCTGCTGGTTTTCGTTTTCAAAACAAACAAAAAAAAAACTGCAACTAATTCAGACCCAAGAAACGAGGAGAGGCCAGTGACCTGAAATCAAAACTGCACTGAGAGTGATCATTTCTCCCCTTGAACAGCAAACTCTAAGTTGGTGAAATTCTAAGTCAGTGTTCTAGAACTCCACCGCTTGTCAGCGACCGCCCGGCAGCGACTGTGACATCAGCGTTAGAATGTTAAGTTAAGAACACTCTAATCACATGCTTGTGACCTCACGCCCGTGAAAGGGTCAAGGCAGCGTCTGGCGAGCAGGAGAAACCTGCACGCCCCGCAGCTCTCCGAGCTCCCAGAGTGCTTTATTCGCGGCGGAAAAGCCGCGCGCGTGAGAGAGAGAGAGAGAGAGAGAGAGAAGGGTGTGGAACAAGAAAGATGGAAAAAGGAAAAGGCGTAAAAACGCCAAGTGTGAAAATACACACGGGGAAAAGAAATGGGGGGGGGGGGGGTGAGGAATTTACCGAGCCGCAGAAGGAACGGAAACGCTTATGTCATCACAAACAGGCTGCTACACCCCTGCAGGAGTCAGGAGTCAGGAGAGAAGCAAGTGGTCGGAGAGAGATACAGCAAGAGCTGGGTGACTTTGTGTGCCACGAGGTTATAGTTCTGTATAACCTGAGGTTATAATGCTTTATAACCTCACAGGTCACTGATACAGTGGTGTGTGGTCGTTGCAGGACAGACACAACAGGACCTTTCTAGCTCATGAAAATCCAATAGAAATAAACATAATATATTTGTGTGGGATTATCATTATCAATTATACGTGCAATACATTTTCAGAGTAGTTTTAATTTCTATTGCATTTTTGCAACAAAAATACCAATAGCATTCAGTTTGGTTAAGCAGGCAACGGGTCAGGACACACCTTTATTTACGTGGTCCCACTGGTGTTGTTAATAACCCCCCCCCCCCCCCCCCCCCCCCCCCCCCCCCCCCCCCCCCCCCCTTTGAAAGAAAGGAAACACTTATTCCTCCTAAGACTTTACTGTAAAACCGACTTGCATTTTTTTGTTATCAGCAGTGTTCCCGTATCCTGTGCGCTGAAGGGACTGGCGTCTGGTGACAGTTTACAGTAGAGATGCCCTTAGAGATGCCCTTCGACTGCCCCGTTTCGTCCGCCCTAATGCGTGACATCACAGGGCTCAGGAATCACTGTTGAAACGGGCAACACACTGGACAACCACACAACCACACGCACCCCCCTACATATCCCAAATTTGTGTGGTGTGTCAGACCTGAATTTTGCCTTAGCCCCCTCACAGTGAGTCAGGTCCACTGGCAGGAGAGACTCGTTTGATTTTTCGAGAAACACATTCGCGCCAGGCGTCAGCGTTGCCAAAAAAAAAAAAAAAACCCACAAGGTCTAACAGTCATTTTTATTGATTTTATTTACCGAGCCTTTATTTAATCGGATTGTCCTGCCGTGATACAGAAGCTGCCCTGCAATGTTCTAAGGCAGAGCTTCCAGACGGCTTCTGAAAATGCATGAGGCATTTTTACCTTTTATACTAAACAAAAAATTTAAAGCTAACTTTGTATGGTATGTGTACAACTGTACATTTTAAACATAACCATACACTACAGTTCTACGCATTGTTCCGCAACAAGTTGTAGGTATGTAGTAACTGTGTATTAATTATAGTAGCAGCAACAAAGCAGTCCAATTACTCGGACAGATAACCTTAGTAATTAATGTAAAATAGGTGGAATATCTTTGTTAGCATACGGTGGTATACCAAGATTATGGAAAACCAACCATTATGAACAATGCCAAATAAGTATTCTTCGTCCCCAAGTATTAATACGCTAAATTTTACTATACTAATTACTATGGATTTACAAGTGCACTTAGGATATCGTCTTGCTGCTTTTAAGACTCTCCCTCCATTTCAAAGAAAATAAATAATATTACCCAAAGACTTTTGTCTCAGCAGTTGAAGGTGGTTCATACAATTCAGCCGGCCGCATTTATGATTCTGCTCGGATAAAAAGGTCTAATCTGAGGTCTAATTTTGCGTTTTACTTTACGCAAAAGCTTAACGGTCAGGCGTCAGATTTACATTATTTTATAACAACGTTTATGCCTTGCTTATTCTATTATGTGAAAGAAAAAGCCAGCGACAAAAACAGAATAGCATTTCTAACTAATATAAACACCGAATCGAGCCAAGACAGCAAGGCACAGAATACGAGCATCGTTCACGCTCCGCGTATCTTCAATCAATGCACAGTCCTAGAACGGTGACTCCCTTGCACATTCGAAGTTTCCGCGAGACGCTTGTATTATCATAATTTTTTCCTTGAATATATTTCACGCTTCCTCCTCCACGCCAAATTCTATAGTGAAATCTTTAAAAAAATAATAATAATAATTCTTTTTTTTTTTAATTAAATAAAAAAAAACATTTGGTACAAACAAAAACATGCAATAAACGAATAGTATGAGCTTACTAAAGTAATGTCAGGACATAAAGATCTTACATTTTACTTTAAATGATATTGAATGAAATATTGACAAATAAACGAATTACCTGCCTTTCAGCCTCCCATATGGAACCCGCACTGATCTGTACTCTCCCACCCTTCCGAACACCTCTGCTAACGATTTAGCAATTTAAGAAGGAAACACGGTCTGCAGTCGTAAAGCAACACTTCAGATAACGGATTGCCTAAAAAAAGCGTACGTTAGCAAATAAGGAGCAACGCACATAACCTACCTGCACTTCTCAGTGCTGTTATATTGATCGTGTCACTGCACGCGCCCAAATGCTCGTTAAAAAACTTCTCGTGGTCGCGACAGTCCGCCGCGATTCTTTATCAGCTCGGAGAACAGCGCGCTCGAGGCGACCATCTGTTCGAAAAGGGGGTCCGTACACGCGCCCAGCCTCTTAAAGGGCCCGGTCACATTTCCGCGCGAAAACGTTGTTTAAAAAACATTTACGTTGGCTAGATTTCAAATTGAAATTAGCCCATGCGAAATAAATATTAATAACAATCAATTATATACAAAATAAATAAACAGAATAGTGATATAGTGATTATCTTCTTTGTGGCGTGGCTAATACTGAAGTTTCATTGTATTTTTTTCAAGTAGCCTTTGAAATGCTCTCAGATATCCTACACCGTTTCTACTTTTCTCTGGTTCGTTTTCCCTAAGTACAAGATGCATTCCACTCATGATTGTTAACAATAATTAGAATGTTTATTTTCCCCATTTAGTCGCGTGCAGTATTTGACCTACACAGTGAAATCTTTAGCATTGTTTATATGGGTACCAGAAGGATCAAATGCTACTATTTCACAGTAACAGGTAATCCACCAAAGCTGATTTAACATGTAGCATTTTAGTTTGAATTCGATGTGAAGCTTGATGGTGTAACCATTCCAACTGCCGGGGGCTGACTGGCAATCTCCTTCGTTGCGTAATCGGCGTTCTTCCGCATGCACGCGGACTTTGTCCGCCAACGCTCGGAGGCAAACGAGACTGTCCCGAGACTGACAGACTGGCCTGTAACTTTCCGCTCGACGCAGCGGAGTACTCGTTAACAGTAAAGAATCCCAAACTGCTGTCGTGGGGAATTAGCAGTTCCATAAATAAGCGAGCGACTTAAATAACCGAGTATGTAATTATACAGTCCAGCTATCACCAAAACCACAGACGCAAAAGTGACTCCCATGAATTTTTTTTTTCTACGCCCAATTAGAGTCACAGCGCGGAATGTATAGGAGCTTCACAGGCTGAGAGCTTGCCGTGATAATTGGTCTTTGTAGATGCACTCCTGCTTGGATAAGTACGGCTGCTCTGTGGGCAGATTTATCTTCCTTTAAAAAGTTCACAAAGTTGTTCGCATTAACGGATATTTTTAAAAAGGTCAGCCAACAGGAGAATGTTCTTGTATATGCAAATCAGGCACGTTATGACCTTGCGTGACATCAGGAATTGATTTCAAATGGCAATATAACCATAAATGAATAATCTAACCACTGAACCCTATATTGTTTCTAATCTCACAGCTAAGTAGGTCTGCATACTGGAAAAGGAAGTAACTGGTTTCCAAAGCAGAAACATCAATTTTCTTCAGTAAATCTTTCTGCGCTGTCCGTAACATTTCGCATCTTAGCTATAGGCCACAAATGACAAATTTACACTTGATATCCCCTCCCCTCTTTCCACATGAACCTTCAAATTATGATGCAGATGCTTGTGTTTTTACATAAATAAATAACAAAAAGATGCCAATTTTACCCAATCTCTCTCATTTCTGGTCTGTTCCAATCCCAGAATGTCCTGCGTAGCTGCATACACTGCCTTCGTAGGCTACATTAGCATATCGCGAGCGCACTCAAAAAATTGATATAAACTGAACATTTCCCACAGGAAGACACGCGCAAGCGTAGCATACAAAAGGTGATCCGCATCCACGGCTAAGCGGAGCGCTGGGAGAACGTATAGTTTTTTCAAGCGAACAGTCTGTCAAGAATGAACAAGATTACATAAACAGGTGGAATTTTCCCAAATTGGCTGAAGTGTCGAGGAAGCATCACAAGTTCACCCTGTGTCCTCACGCCTCGCAAAGAAAGCCAACTTTTTCGCAACACAAACCAATAAAGCCTACAGTAGAGCCAAAAATACATTCACACTTCGAACCGAAGTGTGATCTGCGGCAGGTAGTAAGACTGAATTAAAAACACACAGCGCAATGAGTACCCAGTAATGCCAAACTGAGCAATAGAGGTATTCATTATGACACTGGCCTAAACCCCTGCTCCCACACGGCAGGAGGTCAAGAGGACTCCGCCCTCTACGCCCTGATTGGCAGTTACAGACGAAGTCCTGAATCGTGATAGGAGGAGAAGAGAAGCCGTTGTCAGCAACATTCTGACAGGTCAAGATTGACTGATGGTTCTCCAGCATATTTCTCTCCACCAATCAGTACAATATGAAGGTTCAGTTTGGACCACATTTTTAGTAATTGATTAGTTGTAAAATGTGTGCACGCGTGTGTGTTTGTGAGGGGGGTGTGTGTAGCAAATGAGACTAGACATATACCAGACTCCCAAATTAACTTAAGTTTCAATTAATTATACATTTGATTACTTTTTTCTGTCCCTTAACAGGAATTTAATTCGTGCTTGAAATCCTGACCTTCTGCCTGACAAAGCCCTGATGAACAGCCCTTGTTACTTTCACTGAGAGGACAGGAAATAAGTGTGTGTGCCCGCACCAGCCATAACAACAGACATCCCCCAGAGCAGGGCCTGCCCAACCCTGTTCCTGGGGATCTAACATTCTGTAGGTTTTCAGTCCAACCCTAAGGAAGCATATCCTCATTCAAACAGCTAGAGCAGGGCTGCATAACCCTAATCCTGGAGATCTACCGTCCTGTGGGGCTTCAGTCCAACCGTAAGAAAGCACACCTCATTTAACAACTAGAGACCTCTTTGAGCTGCTTATTAGTAAAATCAGGTGTGCCAAATTGGGGTTGAAGTGAAAACCTACAGGATGGTAGATTTCCAGGAACACCGTTGGGCACCCCTGCTATAGACTAATCTACTTTCCTCTCTATCAAGAGTTTCTGGTGCTATATTGCAGTTACATTTTTTTTTATCATGCACTGCTGCAGTTTACATTTTATGAATATTAATGAAGGCAGGCCGAAGGGCACATCATCCGTTGCTATAGTATTGCCCCTGGCCTCGCCCACTTTATGAATATTAAAAACATGCAGCAAAACGGAACGCTTCCTCGGACGGCGCCTCCATGTCTGGAAGCTCATTGGACTACTGGTTTGGCAGGTCAATAGTCTTCCGCCATCTTTTTTTCTTAATCCTTTACCAATTCGGGAGACACAACTACAGCTGTAATCTAGTCTCGATGCTACAAACATCCGCCAACTCCAGGCTTGCACACACGTCCTCCGAGGTTCGAACACACTTCAACAATCTCGAGAGCTCCTGATTTTCCTTATTTCAAAATTATTGAACTTATTTGACATCACAAATCCCAAAAAAAAAAAAAAAGACATGTTCCTGTTTACAGTATCCATCCTATACTCTGGAATTCAGGCACTCCCCATACCCCCCCCCCCATCCCTCCCCTGCCATCCCATCATTCCCACCCTCACCTGTCCATCACCCATTACCCATCTTGCAAGTCTGATTTAGATAAACTCAATCAGTTTGAAGACGGAATGTTCCGTGGGTTTCCGTGGGTTACAGGAGTATACAGAACCAGGTGCCCTCCTGCTGGAGTTTACAGTACTAAGCAAGCAGATTCAGCCTCCTTAACAAAAACCTTCTTTTGGCCAGTGATACGTATAAAAGGAAAAAAATACAAGTTGCTCATAGATCATACTCCATTTGTACTTGACTTTGACCATTTTACACTTTCATTCATGCTGAAATTAAGGATCATTGCTTTTTTGTACTATTCTGAGTCATTGTAAGAGAAAATGTAATAAACGTGTTATTACCTATTCATTGGTTAATAAACATGTAACAGGCATGCAGTGAATATGCTTCCATGGTGATCGTTAGTTTTCCACTTCTTTCAGAGTGCTGCTAAAGCATATCAGAAACATAAACATTGCGTATTTAACATCACAAATTCAAAAACAAAGATAAAAAGAGATGCCATATTAAAACAGTGATTCCCGAAAATGCGATCTCTGAAAAAAGGTAGCGTATCATTAATTCAAGTGCTCACTCTCTATTTAACCACTTTAAAAAACAAAAGTGTGCTCTTAATGAGAACACACGGTGTTCATCAGCTGCTTTCTACAGTATATATTTTCTCGAAGAACAATGGTGACTAAGCAAACTAATTATAAACACCTTTTTTTAGTGTATTTATGTACTGGTACTGAAATGAATCTAGAGCATGGACCCACCAACAACTGGAGAATTGTCCAATAAGAATCAAGAATGCATTCTTATCACAGAACAAACCAGTCTGACTCTTCTTGATTTTTGCTATTGATGAGTTCCATTATTTTTCCTTTTCCCAAAATAACGCCCTTTAAATAATTCATATGGGGAGGAAATGAAAGGTAAATAAAACGTAGATTGCGCGTTTTTTCCCCAAGACTACGCAAAAAAGATTGAGAGCGTTGTTAAAAGGCACGGGGTAGTTAATCGGATCTTCGGGTCTGATAACACAGAATAAGAACGAAGGAAATGCATAATTGATAAAGTTAATTAGAAATATCTCCTGTGTTTGTGCAATAGATGGGCACAGAGTTTTGTTATGGACTCTCGCTTGTAATTGGATGGAATCCATCAACTACTAACATCCAGCGTACCTGATAAACCAAAATGGTTTCCTCTAGAACCCCACAAAGGGGTGAGGGGTGGGGGGTGGGTTAGGGGTTTAGAGGGGAGATTGTGATCCTGAAGCAGGGGAGGGATTATGATTGCAGGCACCTGTGGTATATAAAAATAATAATTTTGCTGCAGCTGAAAGGGCACTTTTACTGTCTTGGGGCAGTGGGCATATGCTTCGGCTCCTGATGGTGTCTATCTGCCAGGTTTCCTCCATAGATCTCCTCCACAGGAAATCAATCTGATTTCCAAATTTCTGTTGTTTTTTTTTTTTTTTTTTTTGAATCACGGTTGGGGGTTGGGAATTGGCAGCTTCCCTCAAATGACCCAAAAACTCCCCCAAAAAACGTGAGGTAGATGAGGTAGAAAAGCACCTGTTTTTTTGTGGGGGGGGGGGGGGGGGGTGTTGGTTTCTAAATTTACAAAGATACTGCAGATGGTGTTGACGACCTCAACTTCTCTCACCTCCCTATCTGGTCCGCAATGAAAATTAGCTACTTCCACAAATGTGCAGAAATTTCCGGTTACATCATCAACTGGCCCCGTTTGTGGGACTAGTGTGACATTGTACCTAGCGCTATAATTACGCAATTAATGAAGTAATGGTCTGGGGTCGCCCCAAGGAGTCGTCGGAGACGTTTATGAATAATTCGTGAGGTTCGGTGGGGCTGGGAGACGCTCCCCTGCTGCGGTCCCGCCGCGTGCGCGCGGTGGGAGCGCCAATTAACGGACAGCGGAATGTGACACCGCCACGCGCTCCGGAGCCAGACTCTCACAACGCGGAAGTCCGACAGACGGCTGCGTGGGACCCGCGCGCTAACTGGCAAAAGAAACAGACGGCGCGGCCGCAGCCGGGGACCGTTAATTTAAATCCCCGATCTTCTCTGCCATTACTGTGAATTTTTTTTTTAAATTTCCAGCCCTGAGGAGGGGAGTCTTAATCACACCAGGCTCTTTAAGCAAATGCCAAGTTAGTTCGTGAGACGTAACGTACCGTAAATTAACAATGAGCTTATGCAACACATCCCTTCTCCAGAACAAACAACGGAGGTGAGTATCGGGGTTGAGAGGGAGGGGTGTCCAGGGCACTTAGCGATCCCCACTGGGCAAGACCACAGGGAAACAAGAACAAAGTAAGTATAAATCAGGCACCTAGACGACCAAGATCCGCGGTTCCCGAACTCTAATTTGTTCAGGAAATAACGGGGGATCGCTGCCTTCAGTGAATGCCCCCGTCCACTGTCTTAACGACTACTTGTATTTTTATTTATATTTATTTTTATTTTTCCATAGATTGCGTTGTTGCCGTTCTCGTTGTTAGTGTTAATCAGTTTAACCATCAGGGTCCAAGTTGAACTATGCGGTTGTTCCCTGTACTTGGACCGGTACTTCTCTCTAGGGGTTTCGTCATACTTGTTCCTGGTTATGGTTATACACTTTGTTGTACGTCGCTCTGGATAAGAGCGTCTGCCAAATGCCTGTAATGTAATGTAATGTAATGTCTCAGCCTGGGACACCCCTAAAAAAAACTTCTGTTCCACTCACCCCCCCGTCCCCCTGCACATCAAAAAGGCCCCAGTGACCATCACTGACTGAAGCTCAATAAAACAGCCAGCTGGACGCACCATGAGCTTTCTCTATATGAAGACATACTTCGAGGTAAGCACGTTCAAGTTCATCTCGTTTCAAAATTTCATCATTTCATTCAACGAAGGTATAAAAAAGCAAAAACACATTTAAAAAAGGAAATAATTTTGAATTTTAATGTGATTAAGCTGCACGTTTTTCTTCATTCGGCTCAGACGAAGATGAGGACAAGTCAACGGCCAGATAATTACACCAGGAACGTACTTTCCAAAACGCAGAACCAACGCCTGCAGTAACACACAGTGACCAGCAGGGGGACACACAGAACATGCAATAAAAGTGCATCTTTCACTGCATCCACCGATCCACTCTCTTCAACTCTGGTCAGTTAAGTAGATTACAGCCAATCAAATCCATTATCATGGATAAGATTATAAATTTAAAAAAGACTAAACAAAACAACAAATACTGGTCATGTGCCCAATATGAAAAACCAAAGTTATTTGTCATGTTACCAAGCTTAGAGCAGAGGACATTAACAACAGCTTTAATGGAGACACCAGATATGAATAACCACTGAATGAGTTATTTAGCACGTTTTTCTACCTTATTATTACTATTATTGTACAGTACCTAATCTGCTTTCACCTCAGTATGTCATTATATATTTAATTTTTTTGTGTGCAGGTCTTTCATACCCTTCTTTAAAGATTGGCACGGCAGTTTTGGCGAGATTTCAGAAACAGCCGACGAAAACGGTGGATCTCAACCAAGGGAAACCTGACTTGCCAAAACAGAGCGTGCCACACCCACCGCCAAACGCCTGCCCGCCACTGCGCCAGACTTCGATGCGCCGCATCAAAACCAGAACTACGGAAATACGAGGCGCACCGCAACAAAACATCCAAAGAACATTTAGTTTCCTCTGTCAACGCTGCGGTTACAGTGACCTCTTACGCTGGAAATACTAGAGCAAGAGCGCTAGAGTACACCACGTTACTTCAGTTCAAAACAACGGAGGTTGCATTTCGCTGAAATGTGCAGATAAACATCAGCGCTGTTTCCGCTTTTTTTGTAATAGCTTAAGATTACATTTTGTGTTTATTATTGTTTTTTTTTTTTTTAAAGCCTTGCACAAAACTCAGGACACGGACAACAAATAATTTCTGTACATAAATATTTAGGAGTATTCCTCTTTGCGTTTGGCCCGTTCGTTTCTAATTCCTAAAGGAAGTGTGTGAGCAGTTCTGCTTTCAGCACCAACAGTCGCCGCCCACTCAGCAGAAGGAAGGACCAATCTCCCGTCTGATTGGACAGATCCCAGCATTACGCAATGGACTCGGAGGAGGGAGGGGGTCACGGTGCCAGGTGCGATTTTTGTGCCGCTCAGTGAGAGCATCTCGACTGGTCCCCAGCACACCCACGACCCACAGATCCAGTCGGCCTGCGGACGACGCGCCCAGTTTGGTCCAGTCCGATCCAGTCTGATCCACTCCGCTCTGGCTACAAGGATGGTACCAGGCAATAGTGCCAGAGCCAGGTCTAAAAGTTTCCTCTGAGCAGTAGACAGGAAGGGGCCTGTGCGTGTGTGTGTGTGTGTGTGTGTGTGTGTGTGTGTGTGCGTGGTGGTGTGTGCATGCGTGTGCGCATGTTTGTGTATGTATGTGCATGTGCATGAGTGAGTGTGTGTGTGTGTATTGAACTGTGTGTGTGTGTGTGTGTGTGTGTGTGTACTGAGCTGTGTGTGTGTGTGTGTGTGTGTGTGCACTGAGCCGTGCGTTCCAGTCCCTTCCCTCCTGTCTCAGAGGACCTGCTCCGTGCTGGAGCCGGAGATGTCCAGGAGCCTCCAGGCAGCGCTGGGGTTGAGCTCCTCCTGATCCCGGCACAGCGCCCACACGTACAGCATGCGCAGCACCTTCTCCTGCCGGCCAGCAGAGGGAGCCAGAGGTCAGAGTGGGAACAGGAGAGAGAGACAGACCAGGGATTCCAAACCTCACACACATATACACATCCATCCATCCACACACACACACACACACACACACACACGCGCGCGCACACACACACTCTTTTCCACTTAGCTCTTTCCTTCTCAGCCACAATGACACATTTGAATATAGAGCCAAATTTTTACATGAACAATAAACATTTACACTACACAGCAGTATGTTTTGAAGTAATAAACATACCCAAAATGTTTTTTTTTACATTACAACACATGAAATATGAAAATATTTGTAAGACTATTGCCCCCAGCCCCCCCGCCCCCATGCACATTGCACCCGCACTTACCGGGTCCCCCTCCACCAGGTCCCCCTTGGGGCCGCGGATGTCGTTGACCAGCTGGGCCTGGAAGGTGATGATCAGCACGGGTCCCTGGTCCATCAGCTTCCCCATCGCCAGCTGGGAGAGGAACAGAGGGAGGGAACAGAGATTAGGGGAGAGGGATTGACCTTGTGATGCTGAGGGAGGGAGCAGGAGACGGAGAGAGAGAAACAGGCAGAGGAGACAGAGGAGCGAATGTGATATAAAAAGGGGGGGTTCAAGAATAGAGTGCGGAGACCCCCCCCCCCAAACAGAGGCACACACACATACACACCTTCACACACACACACACACACACACACACACACACAGACACACACAGTAGGATTTCGAAGACAAGAGGAAGAGGCAGTATCCACATAGCAGGAAGAGGAAGTGGAAGCAGAAGGCAGGAAGTTGCATTGATCGGCAACTTCCTGGTTGAGAGGGAGACTCACGTCGATGTTGTCGATGTCCAGGATCTTGGAGCGGAATTGCAGCCCCATGGCTCTGGCCTGCTGGATAGGGTGAGCCAGCTGACTGTAGGTCTGCGGACGGCAAGAAAAGAGGGTCAAAATACATCATGCCATACATCACACGTCCGAAGGAAGAGCCATTGTGCTTTCTGTCTTCTGAAGAGCGCAGTCTTAATTTTACAGTACATTACATGCCCAGAGCGACTTACACAACTTTTTACATTGTATCCATGTATGCACCTGAATATATGCTGAAGTAATTCAGGTGAAGTACCCTGCTCAAGGGTACAACGGCAGTGGCCTATCTGGGTACTGAACCTTTGGGTTGCAAGCCTAGTTCTCTAGCCGTTATTCTACACTGTCAGTCAAAACTTATCTATACTGCACTACGGAAAACTGCTTTTCAAAAATGCTCATATGCAACATGACTTGAAGGATGATTTTCATTTTTTGTGTATCGTCAACACATCCTATGAAAAGCCCAAAACTGATTTATGTCGGGTTTGGTATTCAGACGCTTAGGTAAGTGTTCAGGATTGCATTTACTGTTTTTCTCGCTGTAATAACATCTGTAGGGATTCACATGCGGTTCAGCTCACAGTACTTACCGCTTCATAGCACCAGTCCTTCAGCACCTCCAGCTCTCCACGAATCATCGCCTGGAGACAGAGACAGAGGAGGAATAAAGATGTTGTACGGTACACCAAGATGCTCTGCAGTAAACCAAGATCAGGACCCGGAACAAAGATATTCTACCGTAAACCAAGATCTTCAGGGACCCGTAACAAAGATACTCTAGAACAACAATCTTTGGATATCTTGAAACAAAGATACAGTACACCAAGACGTACAAAGACCTGAAACAAAGACACTGTACAGTAAACCAAGCGCTTCAGACACCTGAAACAAAGATACTCTACAGTAAACCCAGATAAATAACCCTGGTTATATATACAAACAAGCTCAAACTGACTCAGGGTTAGTGCTCTGGGACAGGATGCATACTCACCTCCAGGACATTAGGGATGATGTCATGCTCACACTGTTTGAGGAAGGACTCCTTGTCGAAGTTTGGATCGACCTTCAGGATCTCCGTCAGCACCTCCGATATCTCCGTTTTGGAGAACAGCCCACCTACAGATAAAAAACAACAATTCCCATCATGCACCACAGCCTTGAAAATGACATACCATTTGTAAAAGGATATTTGGATTTTTCTCAGAAAACGGGGGTTAGTTTTTGAAAATAACCTTTTCTACGTTACATTAAAATTGGGGTGGTCAAAGTCCAAAACAAGGCCACATAAAATTTCATTTGATTACCAACCTTAAAAAGTTGAGTTATCAGTTGTTAATGTTTCCTCAAAAACAGAAGAGGGAGAATAAATATGGAATACTCTACCAATGAGGTCGGTGACTTTGTCTGTGACAGCTCGCGACGCCCGGATTAAGGCGTTGTCGCTCTCGTCGTACTTCATCTTCATTTCAAAGAACCCTGCAGAACGAGGAAGAGGGACAAACAGACCTGCGTTAAAACCAGAGATTGTACTCAAAAATGTGTCATCGCCCCCTGCTGTTTGAAGTGTGAAATGCACCATACCGTGTAAGAAACAGAGGGAAGTGCATGTTAAATGAAATATTAAAACACAAGTGGTTCCGCTTGAATTGTTCCTTACGGTTGAAGACCATGTTGTTGTCCTTGAATTCCTTCCACTGCTGATACCATTTAGAATCCCTGTGCAGCACGATCCCCATGGCATCCCTGCAGAAACACGTTCAGTTCATTAGTCTGAAGCCAAAGTGTGTGTGTGTGTGTGTGTGTGTGTGTGTGTGTGCGTGTGTGTGTGCGTGTGTGTGTGCGTGTGTACTGAGCGGAGTGTGAACAGTGAACTACAGACAGTTTCCGTCCAATGTTTTAATTTTTTTTATTCATTAGGAGGAAAAGATCTACAAGTACATGCGTACACAGAACACGGCACAGTTTAAAAACGGGGAGAGAGATGCAAAAAGGTAAAAATGTATGTTTTCAGTGCACTATAGCGCCCCCGTGTGGCCAACTGCCAGCATACTGACAAGGCATTCGCAAATCCCGTTGTTCAATTAGTGGGGGGGGCGGTGTGATATAATGTTCAGAAGCTGGGCTTGTAACTCAGGGGTTGCAGGTTTGAATCCCAGATGTGGCAGCGCTGCAGTACCACCGTGCAAAGCCGCACGTGCAGCAGGATAAATGGACTGTACATTAAAAATGTCAGCCGTGTAAGGCACACTGGATAGGAGCATCAGTTGAAAGTGTAAATACACGGTACAGGTCGGGTAGGGTGAGAAGGGACATACTCGTTCGCCTCAAACACCCGGGAGTCGCTCCCCGACCCCCTGGAGGAGAAGTCAGTCCTCATCCTCAAACGGGACGGGGCTCGGTAGGGCCCACTCTGGCCCAGCTCGTCGATCTCCTTCTTCACCGTCTCCATGCCCTAAAAAACAAACAAAAATTTTTTTCAAATCTTCATTTCAAACTACACTGATTTTCATACCAAAAAGTATATGTCCAAGAGTCATTCTTTGTTTTGTCTTTTTATCTGTTGTACATTTGTTGTTAAGTGGTTGTCACTATATGCTGCACAACAAATTGCCCCATGGACATAATGAAGACTCTCTCTCTAATGATCTAACTAATTTTAAAATAAAGCAGCTTGTGTTAATCACAGGCTTGGTTAAATGTTTTTCATTGGGAGAACAGTCCCAGGGTGAACACTTCATGAGCAGCATGTCTGGCAGACTCCTGTCCTGCTCTGCGGATTTAAACCCCTCAGGATGGAACGGGACGGGGCGGGACAAGACAGGACGGGACAGGACAGGGACGGGACGACCCCCTGGGTCTTGCCTGGGATATGGCCCGGAACGCGCCCGTCCTGCCCAGCTTCTCCCCGCTCTGGGACACCGATTCGGCGGACTGCTTGGCCGCCCGGGCCGCCTCCTCAACGCCCTCCTTGATCTTCTTCCCGAGGTCGGTGCGCCCCACCTCCTCCAGGCCCTACGGTCCAATCAGGGGAAGGGAACAAAGGGCTTGTCAGAGGGGGGGGCGTGGCCAAACCCCAACAATCTCCATTACCGTTTCTGAAGACACGTCCACACGATTTACAGTTCAGCCATTTAGCAGAGTCTCTTAGCAAAAGTGATTTACGAAAGTGCATTTCAAACACCACAAGCGCTGAAGTTACACAAAGTTACAATCCAAAGTGCCATCACCACCATGGCCGTCTCAATGATTACAAGACAAAGGGAGAGACGCGTTTGTGGGTTTTTTTTTTAATTAATAGAAACATTAGAGTGTAGTCAGCTACTATGCCACACCCCCTTTCTGATAGGTTGCCCGGTAGCCACGGCAACAGTGAGAGCCCACCTCCTTGACGGTCTCGGACAGGGAGTCCAGCCTCTTCTTCAGCACCTCAGAGGTCTTCACCGTTTCTGACTCGATGGTTTTCTGTGAGGGACAGAGGAGCGTTGGGGAGGTGAGGAGGAACTGGTACTAGTCTTTAGAACACTGCAGAACAGCAGAATGTTAAAAAATGACAAAAAAACAAACAAAAAAAAAAAAGACAAGGCTAGTAGGGTACATAAAAAACACTGTGTGCCCCTTGTTGAGGGGGGATTGCGGGCCCCTGGTTGAGGGGGGGGATTGTGGGCCCCTGGTTGAGGGGGGGGGATTGCGGGTCCCCTGGTTGAGGGGCTGAATTGTGGTCCCCTGGTTGAGGGGGGGATTGCGGGCCCCTGGTTGAGGGGGGGATTGCGGGCCCCTGGTTGAGGGGGGGGATTGCGGGCCCCTGGTTGAGGGGGGATTGCAGGTCCCCCGGTTGAGGGAGGGGGGGATTGCGGTTGTGATTTTGGCGGTAGGCCGCAGGCCTGCACTCACGTATTTCCTCCTGGCCTGCCTCAGGGCCTCCGAGTCCTCCAGCCTCTTCGCCTCCTCCCGGAACTTCCGGATGTTGTCCTTCATCTCCTTGTTCTTGTTCAGCTCCTGCTTCAAGGAGTCCACAAACTCCCCCAGGAACCCCCTCCGCGCCCCTCCTCCTCCTGACGCGCACCGCACCTTCACACGTGCACACACACAGAAATCGGGGAATCAGGAATCACACACACACACAGAAGTCAGGGCACCAGAAACAGATCACATCTATTCCTCGCGATTTACAGGGACGTTTCATGGTGAAATATAAGAAAATGTTTATTGTTGCACACAGAAAAAAAAAAAATTTCCAATGCAGCGATGCCGAAGCCGTATACCACACTTCTGTCATGGTTTAGCAAGCATTTAAAAATGAACAATTAAACACCTTTGTGCAATAAAAGAGCACACATTTATCATACCGATATGAGAATCAACAGTTATGCTTGTTACCTGCGACGAAGCTGAAGGCGACACACATATCCGGTAGACTGGAGTAACGTTCGAGGCGTAGACATACGACCGAGCTGTCAGGAGAGGTAAACCCCTTCTGATACATAGCTGAAACGCAGACGGAAAACATGTAACTAACAAGCATACCTTTACAACGGGAATTTTCTACTGAAGGTTAACTGAACAGCACGGTCAATGTACCCCTGGCATCGTAGGTCAACAGTAACAATAACATCACAGCGAGCGCCAGAACTGGCACGCCTGGGGTTCATCCCCCGGTGGCATCTTGCGGTTTGCATAATTTCATTGATTCTATCCAATGCCGATTTTTCAGTGGTGCTGAAGCCAGGCCTTTTCTTGTTTTGGATTGAAACAAATAAGCAACAAACGAGCTGTCGGCTTCTCTAAATTGTAAATGAAATGATTAAAATCGACTTTAGAGTTACAAATTCACTGCAAGCTAACGCTAGCTTACTGCAGGCCTTGCTACGATAAATAGCCTGGTTGGCTAATGTTCTTTCTGTGTACAGCTATAGCTAGCTGACATTGATATGTTGGTCTTAGTGAAGCTTGCTAGCTAGTTAGCCGGCACAGACGAGTGGATCGCCTATTCATTCATTTTTGCACAACAGAAGTCACTGAACGCCAAGACGAGACGGCTGACAAGCTAGCCCATTGGCTAGTTCTCTAGCTAGATATCCAGCACATTTTCAGTACCAAGACCACTGAGAAACGCCTCCTCATTTGAGTGCGTAACTTTAAGCAGAGCTTGTTCTATCAATCGAAGGCGTTGTGCGCCATGTTTTCACGTAACAGATTATCGAATTATTTGAGCCTATGTATTATCCATACATTGACGTTACTAAAACATGTCCTTTCAATGATATTCTCACGTTGCATCTCACCTGGTAACACTGACATAAGGACGCCGCCATCTTGGAGCCAACGCGTGTGCGACCAGCAGCTGACCTTCTGACGTAGGTATGGGAGGGTCTACGACATCCATAACCCCGCCCCCTATTCGTTGGCGGCAATGAATGAATGTACAGAGATGGATGGCTAAATACTTTAAGCCCGTGTTAACGTAAAGAAAATGCATGAGTTACATAGCATTTACTTTAGTAATGAGCTTGCTGTACCTGTCAAATCTGTTGACTGTAGAAGAAGGGACGGTCAGTGATATTGCAGTATAAAAAAAGAGTGCTTATGTTAGAGGGAAATAATGTTTATGATTATGATCAAACGCGCACAGTGCCTCGGAGAAGGGAACTGCACGTGGAGCAGAGACTGCGGGTTGAGCGTAGAGTCGCGTGAGTGCAACCCTCCCTCCCGAGGCAAGGCTTTGTCCAATCAGGCGCCTGGCTGCGCTGCATTCCATGCATGACAGACGCAAATTCAGCACCAGCTCACGGGATGATGGACAGGAAAATCAAACCACTGGGACAAGGATTCATACAAGTAGAACTTTTTTATTGAAACGTCAAGATCAATTTCACTCCCTTCTTGTTCTGACAGACAGCCTCCTCCCCCTCCCTGTCCCATAAGCCACCTTTAAAACAGCAGTCTTGTGTCACTCGTCCCCAAAATAACACGACGGGTCATTTTTTTTGGCACATTCGGCCAGTGTTTAAACAAGCCTCTGACATCCTACACAAATGCCAGAGAAAAAAAAAATGCTGAGTGAAAAGTAACAGTCTCAGTGGAAAATTCCGGAACACAGAATGAGCCAGTGCACCCTGGGATGCGGATGCGGATGACCTCACAAAGTTCCGGAAGAGGGCAGGAGTCAGACGCAGTGTGTTTTGCGAGGGAGAGGGAGTTCGGCGCTGTGGTTTTGGACAGGCCCGAATCCTTTCGGTCGGTTGGTTAGCAGCAGCGGGTCCCACACAGTAACACTGGCGCGGAAAGGGGCGTTATCGAATCTGTGGTGGGGGGGGGGGGGGCGGAGCCTCAGACCAGGACTCCTGCTTTCACAGTAGGCCTCTCCAGATTATTTTTTAAGACTCTTTAAAAAGTAGTCAAAATAAATGCTTAGACCTAAAGATCCAAACTAATACTGATACTTAGCTCATTTCCTTTAATTGTGATTTTAAACTTTTTTTTTCTTTTTTCTTTCTTTAAAGGAACAAACAGGGGACCCAGAATGGCCCGCAATGAGGGGATTTGGTGTGGGTATTCTCAAGTGCACAGTAGCATTTTAACCAATCAGCAGAGCGTATATTTTTTTAGGCAGCCAATCAGAATTGATCTTCAAGTGAATATCCATACTGAAAGGACACGTTGTGTAAGACCTCCAGTGCTTGTGTTATACCTTAAATAAAAGGGAAATTTTATTCTCATTCCACACACACACGTGCACGCGCGCGCACACACACACACACCTGACTCTCAGTGAAAGGAGATTAACAGGTGGGACACACAGTCAGGTGGAAAATTCAGGTTCGGAAAGTAAAATTCCCCCCCAGTATTTTGATCCAATCACCTGGGTTTGCTAATTAGCATGATTCCTCAGTCAGGAGGTAGAACTAATCAGTGAAATCAGCTGGCTGAGTTCATGGGTGGAAGAAACACAGGGCAGAATTTCTACCATCTGACCCCTGGACTGAGCTGGGTGTGGAGCCTGAATTAGAAATAGCCATTTAAACACAGGAGCTGCTCAGTTCTGGTTCTTGGCGCCTGTGTGTGAATACATCCCAGCGGGCTGGAACCCTGTTCTTACTGACGCTGGCCTGTAGAGGGCAGTATACTGACAGGCAACGTGCTGGTTGTGCACAGAAATACTGTCTGATGTTGAGGGGGAGGAGACAAACACAAGAGATACAGTCAGCTTTTTTTTTTCATATGCTTGTTTCGTGTTTTGCAGTTTTGAGGACTGACATGGAGGAGTGTAGAATCAGAACAGAATATATTACCCTATGCAACTCAGAAAATAAAAGGAATAAATAAAAAAATAAAGGGAAAAATGAAAATACATTACAATATAATACAACTGTTCAGCTTCACAGGCCTCCTGTTAATCTGGGGGGGCAGGAGGAGCACAGAATAATTCCATCACTTCATATTTCATCAGTTGAATGGAAATCCTGTGTTCCCATCATGCATCTGGGCTTTGACCATCCGTCTCCGTCCGGTCCACTGATGACTCATCAGTGTGATGACTCATCAGATGAGGGATCACCTCCACCTCCAGGACTTGGGGGAGGGTGCATTTCACAGCCCCTCTCCGTGAAAAAAAAAAAAAGCAAAAACAAAAAAACCAATGGAAACATCCCAATGCAGCGTCGCTACCCAAACAGAGCCAAACAGCCACCGTCAGACGACCTCCAAACAAAAACAAAAAAAAAAAAACGGAGAAAAAGACAACAGCCGGGTCTGGGCTGTCCTCGTTAGTGCTTCCAGGGTCTAACGAGGGGGAGATCCATCAAGCGCCCCCCATCGTCACGTCTTCTGTAAGAACATTCCGGAACGTCGCGGGCTGCATCTTCCACAAGAACGCTCTGGAACGTCGCGGGTTGAGTCCCCACAAGCTCTCCACAAATACATATGCCCCCACCCCCCTCACCCAAACTGGAGGGGGGGGGGGGAGGAAGAGGAGCCCAGCGGCGTTAGCGCCAGCTGCGCACTTGCTGCTGGTCGTACGCGGAGATGAGTCTCTTAATGTGTGCCAGCTTGTGGTGCAGGTACTCACAGCGGTTCCGCTCCTGGCTGTAGTTGGGGTTCGTCTGGAAAGAGAGAAAAGGGGGGGGGGGGGGCAGAGGGGTGAGAGCTCGGCCGGGAGGAGGGGCGACGCTGGCCTGTGCTCCCACACTGACAGGAGTGAAACCTTTACCTTTTTAATTTTTCGATACTCCTCCAGAATCTGATTATGGATTGTCTGTGAAAGAGAACACAAAGAAAAAAACACACAAGATGAAGCGCAAGGGAGACACAGGTGAAGCACAGGTGAAGCGCAGGTGAGGCGCAGGTAAGACGCAGGCGGGGCGCAGGGTACCTTGTACTTGTCGGTTCCCTGCTGCAGCTGCTTGAGCTCAGAGTCCAGCAGGCTGAACTGGCTGGTGATGCCCTCGATCCGCGCGTGCAGGTCCCTGTACTCACTGTACTCCACGTTAAAGTCATTCTTATACCGCTGCCTCTGCTCCTGACAACCAATCGCTGTGTACTTCCTGTTTATAGAGGGAGGGTGGGAGAGAGAGACAGTGTGTTAACATTACTATCAGCAGCAGTAATGCAGGAGAGTTCCAGTAAAATAATTTAAGGTGTGAACGTAGCACTCTTCCTGCTATCACACCTGCTTTACAGTATTACTCAGATAAGTATAGTAGTGAGAGATATTCTTACAGTAAGTAGTCTGCGACCTCCGACGTCGATGTGGGAATACTGGTGCTTTTACAGATTCCATTCAGATCTGAGAAAAAGCAAAACAAAAAAGACAAATTTAACTATTTATTAACAGATCAATCGTCTCAGGTTGTTTTTTTCTTCCTCGACACCAACAACAGGCACACTGAGTTGCTTTAAGCAGTCAGCCAAACAAAGCAGGCACTACGTTCTGTCAGAACTGTGCTGCACTGCAATGCCGTGAACACTAGAGGGAACCATCACATTGCAAAGAGCTGGTGCTCAGTTACTTTCAGATGAAAACAGGTGCGTTCAGTGGAGTTTCTGAGGGAAAACTCCACCCTTTCTGTCTTTTTTTGACATGAGAAAAAACAGGGTTATGCAAATAAACCTGCCCTTTGAATCCAAATGCAGCCCTGTTTTCTTTCCTCCCAGGTAAATTACCTGAACAGTTAGTGCTACTGATTGGCCAGACTGTATTCACACCTGATTCCCAGGTAAAGGGAGGGTGGAATACCAGCAGTTCTTTGGCGGTTGTTCCCTGCACTTGGACCGGTACTTCTCTCTAGGGGTTTCGTCATACTTGTTCCTGGTTATGGTTATACACTTTGTTGTACGTCGCTCTGGATAAGAGCGTCTGCCAAATGCCTGTAATGTAATGTAATGCCCCAAGGTCCGTGATTTGAGTAAAGGGGTGCACAGTATTGGGGGGGGGGGGGGGTAGTGAGGGGCACTACCTGTGCTGGTGTGTGAAACACTGTTCTTCTGGCCTTCGGTGCTGTCCGTGTGCTCTCCCGTCCTCTCCTTTCCTCCCCTCCTCCCCCTCTCTTTCCCTTTCTCCTTCTCCTTCTCCTTGTCCTTGTGCTTTTTGGACTTCTTCTTGGACTTGCCGTGCAGGAGGGAGGCGGAGTCGGGCTGAGGGGGCGGGGCCAGCAGCAGATGGGCGGGGCTATGGGCCGAAGGGGGCGGGGCTCTAGAGGCAGGGCAGGAGGGGGGCGGGGCCAGTCGCTCCGCCGCTTCCTGGCCCTCGTTGGCACGCGCGCCGTCGTGGCGCGAGTCGTGGCCGAGGTCCGAGAGCAAGTCGCAGGGGCGCGGCACGACCAGCAGGGGGAGCTGCGAGCCACCAAGGCCGTCCCCCGACGTCGTCACCACCGCCGCTGCGGCTGCCTGAGCCCCGCCCACCGCCCCTGCCTCCTTCCCATTGGACGAGCTCAGCTTGCCGTTGGGAGGGCCTGCTGGTTTGCTGGCCAGGTGCGAGATCCTGGGCTTCTTATTGGCCAGGGGGTCGATGAAGTCCCCGGCCGGCCGTTTCTATGAGACAGAGAGAAAGGGGAAGGTCAAAGGTCAGAGGTCACAGACAGAACTGGGTCAGCAGGATTCTCAGCGCCTCATTTGGCCACTGGCAGAGAAGGGATGCTGCCTTTACGGTCAAAGAAAGAATTAAAACTCTAGTCTCACACACTCTCTCTTCACTCTCTCCCTCTCTCTTAGCTCTCTCTCTCATCACCCACTCTTTCTCTCTCTTCACACTCTCCCTGTCTTCCTCTCCATCCCGCTCTCTGTCTTTCTCTCCCCCTTCCCTCCCTTTATCTCTCTCTCTCTCTCTTCACGCTCTCTCCTTTCTCTCTTCCTCTCATCCTGCTCTCGTCCCTCTGTCTGTCTTTCTCCACCCTCTCTCACTCTCTTTTAACTCTCTCTCCACTGTCTCTTCACACTCTCTCTGTAAACTCTCTCTTCACTCTCACCCTCTCTCTCTCTCCCCCCTCCCTCCCTCCCTCCCTCCCTCTGTCTCACTCTGCATATTACAGACACCCATCCTGTGTATTTCCACTGAACGGGTCACGTTACTCATAACCGGTAATGACTGGATGAACTTTTAAAAGACTTCCTGTGACGGATCGAATCTATCACCCCCCCCCCCTCCCCCCCTCCCCCCCCCGGCCACCCCCTCCTAGGATTCCCAGCAGTGTGTGCCCCAGCTCAAGCACTGCCTGTTCCACAACCCACGTTTGCTTTGGCAGGACGTCCCAATCTAAACCCCCCCCCCCCCCCCCCCCCCACAACCCACAGCCCGGGTACAGACCAGCCTGCACAGCAGCGTCTCCCCCCCCCCCGCCCTCCCCCCCCGCCCCCACCCCCGCCCCACTCGAACACAGGCCAGAACGTACCCTACTGAGCCGCAGGGAAACAACACAGGAACAGGAACCGTTTACCACAGAAACACCGGATCCTGATCATAACGGCGACGTTTTGACGGGCACATGACCCGGCGGTAAAAAAGGGGCTCACCTGAGACGGGGAGCAGCTGGCCGGCTCTTTTGGGGGGGTGCCCGGGGTCACCCCAGGGACCAGGAGGCTGCTCTGGGACTGACACAGTTTCCTGCACAAGCACCAGACACACAAAAAAAAAACACCCCCCCCACCCTGTTTACATACGCACACCACAGGAACCCGTCCGCCCCCACTCCCCAAAAACCAGACTGTACAGGAAAACCCCAACAAATAAAACAAACCACCGATGCAGTTCTGTTATTCTTTCGGTGTGTGTCTGTGTGTGTGCATGCCTGACTTTGTGCTTGTGCGTGTGTCTGTTTTTGTGTGTGTGTGTGTGTGTGTGTGTGTGTGTGAGTGTGTGTGTGAGTGTGTGTGTGTGTATACTTGCATATGCTTGTGGGTGTGAAACATTCTCACTTCCAGCACAGCTAAACTGCTGCTTCCAAAGCAGCCCCAGCGGAGCTCCGTACGGTGGGCCAGGCGCTTAACGTGTGCACCGCTCAGCAGCCTTACCGCTTAAGGATCCTGCTGAGCAGCTGCTGGTCCCCCTCGCTGTACCCCGGCCAGCCCGTCTGCAGCTCCTTAAACAGGCCGTCCTTCAGCGTGAACGTGCTGTCTCTCCCGTTCAGGTTGGCCACCTTCAGAACACACACACACACACGAACACACACACACACACACACACATGAACACACACACACACATGAACACACACACACAACAAACAAGCACATACTTCTTTATTTAGATTCTTTGAGATTACACTTAATCATAACAAAAGT